>NC_058419.1:114914217-115034558 GCF_002201575.2 Neomonachus schauinslandi
ATCAAACTTGGGGGAAAGCTTGGTTTTCAAAATGTGGGCGATTTTACAACTGCAGATAAGAGATTGTGGAACTATTGTACTCTTTTTTTTTTTTTTTAATTTTATGTTAAGCCAAATGTAAAAGATTAGTTGGAGTCTGAGTGTGTAACACTTAGAATCAGTTGACCTTGTTCTAAATTCAAAAAGGACTCACCTTGATTTGATGGCCACACCTCTGTGTGACTCAACATCCTGATTCCTTTTTCCTGTCCTTCCCCTTCCACCAGGTTTTTCCTGCTTTTGGTCCATTCTTGCCTAATCCTCTACCTAGCTTTCTACCCTTGTTGAGTTTTGCTGGTTGTCTTCTCAGGCCTTGGCCCAGCCACCCTCTGCAGAGTGACCTCTCACAAGTGCCTGCTGGCTTTCCCAAATTTGGACACCCAGTCCTTGGCAGGGGCTCTGCCCACACCCCCTGTTACCTTTAGCCCACAGCTCTCCTGCTCGTGATGGGCTCAAGGGCACCTTCTTTCTAACACCCTACAGAAAGATGTTTGTTGACCATGGTGCATCTCCTGACAAGAACTGCGTGTTCTAGAGAGTATGCATTTTAACTCAGTTTTAGTATAATATTTTAGGTATCCCAGGAAATTATTATAATATGGGTTTTTGCCAATTACCTTTGTTTGACTTAAAATACCACTAATTCTGCTAGGCTCTTGTGTATATTTTGTTTCAAAATTGAGATTCCTTTTGAATTTTTTTATTTGATAGATGCTACAGGAGAAGATATTGGTTCATATGATTTTGGAACTTGAACTAAGAGAACAAAGATTGTTCCATGTGCACCAGAGATTATAACCAGTTAGGTGGTTCTTTAAAAATAATAAACCAGTAATCTTAAATACTTGTTGGACTTAGGAAGGGGAAAATTGCAAAAAAAAATTTTTTTTTAAATAGTCATAATAAGTTTTATCTTGAATACTTGGCACTCAGACAACTGTATTCCTTCGGAACTGATTTTGTTATTGAAATCTGTGGTTTTAGAAGTTGTCATGAAATTGTTATTCAAAGAATCTGAGAACTAGAGATATGAATCATATTCTGAGAAAAAGTCAAAGGGGGGGGGATGAAAAAGTACTTGAACATTTTCCATACACCTCATCAGGAACAAGTAAACATATTTGTCCAGTAAACTATCTTCCTAATGTGCTTGCAGCCCTGTGACCCAGGCAGTCTGCCAAGGGGCTAAAAATAGGCTGCCTTAGAAGAGAATGGTTGATTCCTACTTAGGCGTTCGTTTATTTGGAGAGCTTAGCTGATATTTCCTGAAAGGAATGGAAAAACTCCCTAGTTGCCAGCTACCTTTTATCCCTAATTTCTCACAATTAGCTCCAATTTGCAAAACAAGACTGATAAGAGTGAGAGGCTGCGTGTTGGGAATAAGAAGAGGAAAACAGGAGAGCCCACCATGGTGGAGTTGCTGGAAAGGGTTTTGTGTGAAAACTCAAGGTCCTTGGAAGCAAGTGCTGGAAAACAATGTGACTAGAAAGGTGACTTCCCTTGAGAGTGGTTTTGTTTCCAGCTGGGAAGCAAAAATGAGTTCTACATTGAAGGTGATGTGAATGGATTCATTTCATGCTATGTATGAGGAGATGGTGGATAGAGCTAAGCATCTTGGGCCGATAAATCGGCCTTGAAGTTAGGCGGGATTTAAAACTAGTAGTTCTTAACGCCAGAGCAGGGGGTGTTCTAAGTCACAAAACCTTGGAATTCGGTACTGTTTCTGCCACTTGCTGCAAGTGAGATCTCTTCATGTGGGACAAATGGGTTGGCATGCATTTTGGGGGTGCTCCCTCTCTGGAAGGCCAAGGGTGGGGGCTCCAGGAGAAATACCAGTTGAAATCAGGGGCCCCTGACAGGAAGGGAGCTTGGTATTTCCCTCTCAAGGTGGAAGTCCGCTCAGGCAACTTGCTGAGCTGCCCCCCGGGCCGAGCTGCCCCCCCCTGGGCCTCTCCTATAGGAAAAGAGAAGCGGAGAGCAGTCCTGTGGTGAGGGACAAGCCAGGGACAGCTCACCATTCCTGCTTTCATGGTGGAGTGGAAGATGGCCCCACAGGCTTCCCATGACGTCAGAGGCAGGGGTGTCAGAGGGTGCTGCATTAACAGGGGCACCAGGAGAGGTGGCTCAAGTGGACTGACCTGTAGACTAGTTGTTTCAAAATCTCTTTATTGAAGTACTTTGTAAATACAGACAAGGGCACAAATTCTAAGTGAACATCTGCATGGATTTTCACAAGGTGAACGTGATCAGGTTTCGGCTCCCAGGAGCCAGAAACTGCATATTATCAGCACGGCCCCTACTCTTTCCTCTTCCAGTCAACCCCCGCCCCTCCTTGGGGTCCTTCTGACTCCTAACACCCCAGGTGAGTTGGGCCCCCTTTCATACATTAGAGAAAGGGATCACACAGCACATGCTCTTTGGTGTCTGGCTTCCTTCACTCAACATTACGTTTGGAGATCTCTCCATTGTATGTGTGCAGTGGGTCTTATGGGACTGGTGAGTAACAGAAGTTACTAGAAATAGGACAAAGATGTGGTTAAGGTTCCTGCTTCTCAGAAGGAAAGGGGACGCCACAGCCCACCTGGAGGTAAGTTTTAAAAATAATAAAGCCATTTCATGTTAGTATTCTAATTTCATAATAGCAAGTTACCATGTAAACCTTGTTTTTATTTTTGAATCAAACACTTAGATAATATACCTTCAGGTGACTCGGGTTGACTGGCTTTTCTTGGAACAAAAGAATAACCGAGCTGTGGCTGTGGGTTTGCTTCTTACATTGGTCAGGGGGCTGAGTTGCCATCCGTGGGTGAAGACTGTCCTTCCAACCCCAGTGCCTGTGTCCATTGCCAAGAGCAATGAGGCAAGAGGGCGACGCGTCTGACATACAGTTCATGTTGAATGAGGGGGAGATGTATTAGAAGAAAACCAGGGCTGACTAACTGAGGATTATATGCATTCATTATCTCATTATTCTCAGCTTATGCAAATTATAAATGTCAAAAGAGATTTAAAAATACTCCATTCATCAGCTTTTCACTGACTCAGGAACAAGTGGAGATACGAGCACAAGATTTTTTCCCTGTTAACATTTTTATCTGTTTTTCTTATAAAAGCATCACACATTCGTATCAGGAATATGAAAACCCAGTGATTATATGTGTATACAGATAAACTTATATATAAATTAGTTCCAGTTTATATATGTGTGTGTATCACACTTTTTAGTTTTGGAACTAATTTCAAAGTGACAGAAAAGTTACAAGAGTGGTACAAAGAATTCCCACTTCTCTTTGCCCAGAGACCTGCATTCCTATTTAGCCAACTATCCTAATAATGTCCTTGAGAGCGAAAGGATCCCATGTGGGCCTTTAGATGTTGTGTCTCATCAGCCTTCTGCCATCTGCAATGGTTCCTCAGTCCCTCCTTGAACTGGTTACAGGCCACTTACTTTGCAGAATGTCCCTCGGTGAGTTGGTTCACAGTGTCCTCGGGGTTCGATTTGGGTTATGCATCTCGAGCAGGAATATTACACAAGCTATGGTGTGTTTTTATCGTTGCATTCCCTCCGACAGCACGTGATGTCACCCATTGCCCATGACACACTGTGCCAATCTGTCCCATCACTTCTGATGCTAACTTTGATTCGCTGGGTAAGGTGGTGTCTACAATTTTGTTCCACCATAAAATGGCCCGTCTTTCCTTTATAACTAGTAATTATTTTGTGAGGAGACAACTCGAGTCAGATTCGACAATTTCTTCTACATTTCCCAGTTGGTGTTCTACTGTGAGGAAGAGCTTCCTCCTTGCTATGTATATGTTAATTTATATCAGTGAGGACTTAGAGATTCCTATTTCATTTGATAGGGTATAATCTCCTACTACCATTTTTTATTTCGATGCTCAAGTCATCCCATGTTTGACCAGTGGAAGCCCCTGCAAGCCAGCTTCCATGTCTTTTTGACATGTCCCATCATTCATTGTGTTTCCGGCAAGGTGTTCGAGGCCCATCTTATATTTTTCCTGGCCTGGCCCCGGAATCAGCCATTTCTCCAAAACCTTGTTAAAGTAATATAAATATGAATAGAAACATAAATACATACATGTTGAAAATCACCTTTTCGTACCAGCTACTCCAATTTCAATCCAACCCCATAGAGTTCATTCTAGCCTTGCATCTTTTCATAACCCCAAGGGTAAGAGAAGATAAAAATTGAATTGCAATATAGGAAGAGCGCCTACTGAAATGTTTATGGCCCTTGTTCTCATCTGTTGGAGAAGTTCACTCTGTCCTTGTGGCCTCAAGCTATTTCACACTCACATAATCCCATCTTTGGCGGGGTTGTGTTTGCCAAGGTCACAGGTATAGAAAAACCCGAATTCTTGGCACCATCAGGATCCCCTAGAAAAGGTTGGTAAGATGGACCCTTTGTGTGAAATCCAAATTGTGTTACATGCTATTCGGTGAACGAAGAGCACAATTATGTTTGAAATTTTACAAACTGGAACAGGTGTTCATCCCAAACAAATGATCGCCCTTTGGCATGTTTAAAGAGGCTTACTTCTCAAATGCCCCTTGAAGCTGGTTAGTCTTGTTTACTAACAAGCGATTACAGGGGAAAAAAAATACTCACCCTACCATGGGTACTTATTAATCATAAGTTCCTTGAATACCTAACATTATGGATGTGTTTTATTGGCCTACTTTGAGACCAAAGCACTTGCTAAATACCAAATTACTAGACCCCCCATTTTACAGATCACGAAATTGAGGTCAAAATTAATTTTAGTAACTTGCCCGTCTCGGCAGAAAGGGGTTGAGGTCGGACTTGACCCCAGGCAGTGTGGCCCCACGGGCTCCGCACTTAGCTGTCACGTTCAACTGCCCAGAGGAAATTGTGGAAGACTGTGTCATCTGAAAAACCATACCTATTCTGCATCGTGGTAATAGATATGCCTCATGACCAAAATGAAACCGAGACAATTACCTAGGGCATTGAGAACCAACCCATTTCCCCTGACCCTCCAGCCTCCTTCGTGGGGTCCAGGCTGTTGAGTTTTCAGGGTAGAGGTGAGGGTGGGAGGCAGGAGCAGGATGAAAGCAGGGAGGCTCTGTAGAGCCTTCCCTGCAGATGAGGGAAGCTTTGCCCTTCACTTTGCCTTGTTTAGAGCTGTCAGATCCAGGCCCGGGGCAATATGTATTCGAACTAAATCTATTGCTTGTTAAAACTAACCCCCAAAGAGTGAGAGAGATGGTCTGTGCTCCCTCTGCACACACCACTAGACCCGTGAGCTGTACACTCAAGTGGCTTATCACCCTGAAAGTGGCTGATAATGAGAAAGCCCGATGTGTGGTACGAGCTGCCCTTGTCTCCCCCAAACCCCCTCCCATGGTGGGTGGGCAGTGGGACTGAACAGCCGGAAGAAGACTCCAGACCTTGACTCTGAGCTTGATTTGTGTTTCAGATTGCTGGGCTGACCGATCCCCACTTCATGAAGCTGCGGCCCAGGGGCGCTTACTGGCCCTGAAAACTTTAATTGCACAGGTAAGTAAACCAAAGACGTGTTCCTTTGTGCTTCCGCTATAATTGGCATCGTGCTTTCATAGCTTTGGCTGTGGCGGAAGTCTTGCTCACCCCATCTGGGGGCCCGCACGGCCAGTCTAGGTGTACATATCCTCATTTTTTTTTTTTTTTGCCCAGCACCCTCTCCCCGTTCTGGGCCTGCCTTCACCCCAGAGGCAGTTTCCCTGTGACAGGGACAGCAGATGCCCTCACATTTTTCTTGCATTAACTCACCCTATCCTCTCCCGGTGTGCCTGACTAACAACGGCCCTGAAATTGCATTCGTCAGCTATTACCACATAACAAATGACTTCAAAAACACAGTGGCTTAAAACAACAAGCACAGATTCGTTCACTTTCTGTGGGCCAAGGGGCAGCCTGGCTGGGTGGTTGTGGCTTGGAGTCTCTTACAGGCAGCCAAGTACCAGCCAGGCCCGCAGTCACCTCACAGCTTGAGGGGGGAGGATCTGCTTCCAACCTCACTCATGTACTCGTGGGCCGGCTTTAATTCCTTGCACAAGGGCCTCTCCACAGGACTGTGCCATGAAATAGCAGCCAGCTTCCCCCAGAGAGAGTGCGAGAGAGTACCTAAGAAGCAAGTCTTAGTATAACCTAATTGCCAAAGTGATGTCCCATCACTTCTGCCATATTCTATTCATTAGATGGGAGTCAGGGAATCCAGCCCACACTCAAGGGGAGGGGAGTACACGGTGAGCCAAAACCAGGAATCAGGGATCACCAGGAGCCATTTTAGAGACTCCCTACCGGGATGATACAGTATCTCAAGAGCAAACATTACAATAGGTTGACATGGGTAAATCTTACTCCTTTGGGAAGATTTATTAAAGTCTTAGTTATTAAGGCTACTTTATTTTTATTGATGACTATCCCCAGCACCTTGAACAATGAATAACGGCTCACTAAATATTTGTCAAATGAGTGAACGAAAGTGTACATGCTCCATTTACTTTGTTTTAGAGTCTACGTGTGTATAGAGGAGGTGATTTATTACATCTTTTTTCCACATTCTAGCTATCACCGAAACTGGCTTCTTTATCATTTTGAATTTAAACAGCTGGGTGCACTGTTCTGTGTGTGTGCGTGACGCACACCCACATATGCATACACGCACACCTTTTTTTTGGCTTCCTCTTTCACGAGTTGGGTTACTTCTTAAGAAAGTAGAGGCAATGGGGCGCCTGGGTGGCTCAGTCAGTTAAGCGTCTGCCTTCGGCTCAGGTCACGATCCCAGGGTCCTCGGATCGAGCCCCGCGTCGGGCTCCCTGCTCCGCGGGAAGCTTGCTTCTCCCTCTCCCACTCCCCCTGCTTGTGTTCCCTCTCTCGCTATGTCTCTCTCTGTCAAATAAATAAATAAAATCTTAAAAAAAAGAAGTAGAGGCAAAAGGAAAACAGTACTGCCCAGTAATGATCAAATGGATTTTGTACTTGATTTTTATCACTTGCTTATTTATTTTTAAGCACTTAAAATTTGATTATTTTTGATATGTAATATATTCACATAGTTCGAAAATTAAAGTGATATTAAAAGGTGAAAAGTCTTGCATCCACCTCCTCCCTCTCAGCCCCACACCTCAACACTTCTATTAGTATTTTTTTTAAGTAGGTGCCACACCCAGCATGGAGCTCAGTGTGGGGCTTGAACTCACGACCCTAAGATCAAGACCTGCGCTGAAATCAAGAGTCAGACGCTTAGCCGACTGAGCCACCCAGGCGCCCCTTATTAGTATTTTTTTAATAAACTTTTAACTTTGGAATAATTTTAAAGAAGAGTTGTGAAGAGAGTGCAGGCAGTTCCCACATACATGTCACCCAACTTCCCCTGGTGCTAGTATCATACATAAGCATGTACTTCAGTCAAAGCTAAGACATTAACATTGGTACAATAGTGTTAACTAAACTACAGACTATTGGAATTACACCTGTTTTCCCACAGAGTCCTTTTTCTCTCCCAGGCTCCGATCCAGGATCCCACATTGCCTTTACTACTTCATTATTTTTATTTTATTTTATTATTTTTTAAGATTTTATTTATTTATTTGAGAGAGAGAGAGAGTGAGAGGGAGCATGAGAGGGGAGAGGGGCAGAGGGAGAAGCAGGCTTCCCGCTGAGCAGGGAGCCCAATGCGGGGCTCGATTCCAGGACCCTGGGACCATGACCTGAGCCGAAGGCAGATGCTTAACCAACTGAGTCCCCCAGGTGCCCCTTTTTATTTTTAACTATACTCCATAAGCATGTTGGTTTCTGTAAACTGGTGTGCTTAAATGTGTGAGGAGCGTGCTTCAGAGAGAAGTTCAACTTTTTCACAGTGCATGGCCTGCTTCTTCACCCTTACACCCTAGTGAAAAATGTTTTATTCTATTTTATTTTTTACTTTATTTCACATACAGTGGGGTGGAGTAAAGCATTAAACCAGGCATCAGGAGCTCCTGACTCTGAGTCATCTGGCTGTCATCGACTGCTGGGGAGCCTTAAGTCTTATTAATAATTTGAGCTTTCTGCCTCTCCATTTCCTCGTGCACAGTGGAGGCCATTCACTCTAGATGGTCTTTCAGGCCGGTCCAGCATTACACATGCAGAAATGCAGGGATGCTGACCGCTTGCCAGCCAGATGCAAGTTTTTTTCTAGTGCACTGCTGCCACCTTGTGGACTAGCCTGCTTTTTCTTATTTTCTTAAAAGGAAATCCTATATAGGCAAAGGACAAGATTTTTCTAATTGTATTAAATACCCAATTTGAAATCTATAGCACAGCTCTCGAGTAATGACATCATACTCAGGACACGAGAGTGGACAGGACCAAGAAGGCATAGAGAGGCCCTAAGATGAAGGGACCGGCAGTCTTGGGCGTCAAGGGAGGTCTGGCAGGAGACGGTAGGGGTTTGAGGTTTGGGGTTCAGGGTCACGCACTAGGTTTTGGAAGCTTTCAACGGGCCAGTGAGGAGGCAGGAAATCAGAAGCAGAACTGGGCTGGGAAGGGGGACCTGGCAGGGACCTAACTTATTTCCCAGACAGAAAGTGGTCACCATGGGGCGGGATGGGGTGGGGGCAATGGTAAGGGCCAAGTTGTGAAAATCAGGGCATGAGGTCAGAGTGGGCCAACAGCTACGCTGATCTTGTCATCTGTCACATGGACTCTGAGACGAGGAAGGCGGAGGGTGGCAGGAAGAGGACGGGGACGTGCTGGGACTGGGCTGGGATGAGGGTTGGGACGCAGCGGAGTTGCGGCCCCCAGCAGTGCTGCTCCTGTGGTACTCGCGTCCTAGGAGATCCGTGTGCCTTGACTCTGTACTCTGAAGTCCCGGAGTGGCTGCCATTGCTATCGCTAATGCAGCCTTTAACCCCTTCTCTCCAAATTCTAGGGTGTCAACGTGAACCTCGTGACCATTAACCGGGTCTCTTCGCTCCACGAGGCGTGCCTTGGAGGCCACGTAGCCTGCGCTAAAGCCTTATTGGAAAAGGGCGCGCACGTGAGTCCTGCCCCCCCTGCCCCCCGCGGCTCTGCCCAGGTGCACCTGCTAGCGTCTACAGAGATGCTACCTTCCAGACGGTGCACCCCCTGGGGGTGTAGGCAGGTCTGGCCCTGTCTGCATGCACGTTCCTGAGCCACTGACACACTGCGGGTCCCTCCCCTCTTCAGCCTCTGTGCCCGTGGGCGAACATTCCAATGAGGTAATTCACAGGAATCTTTGAAAATTGTGATGCTAAATTTCAAAAGAGCAACTGGAACTGAAGTTATCTGAAAACCGATCTTGGGAAATTGATTGGGAAACGTTGGAAAGAACACAAATTAAACGAACAACAACAGAAACACTCTTAATGCAACACCCTAAACCAACTGTTTTCCTTGAGCAAAATCATCACATGAGCTTTTAGTAAATAATACATTGAAAAAAATCCAACAGAATTAACTTTATCTTATTTTAAAATTCTACCCTTATTTCTCTTTTTCTTTTGTATATTTATTTTTTTATATATATATATATTTTTAAGATTTTATTTATTTATTTGAGAGAGAGAGACACAGCGAGAGAGGGAACACAAGCAGGGGGAGTGGGAGAGAGAGAAGCAGGCTTCCCGTGGAGCAGGGAGCCTGATGCGGGGCTCGATCCCAGGACTCTGGGATCATGACCTGAGCCGAAGGCAGACGCTTAACGACTGAGCCACCCAGGCGCCCCTATTTTTATATTATTTTTTAACTCCAGTGTAGTTAACATACAGCGTTATATTAGTTTCAGGTGTACAATATGGTGATTCAATGCTGCCACACATCACCCAATATCCTTAGTTCAAGGCTAAGGAGTAGCTGAGGTGCTGTGTGTAATAATCATATCACAGTAGAATTGTAAAATTAAAACTTTTGAAAATCTCAGTGACGTTTATTTAGTTTCCAGCTATCATTTTGTTGCTAATTTTTAAAAAAGATTTTATTTATTTATTGGACAGAGAGAGAGAGAGAGAGCACAAGCAGGGGGAGCGGCAGGCAGAGGGAGAGGGAGAAGCAGGCTCCCAGCTGAGCAGGGAGCCCGACGCGGGGCTCGATCCCAGGACCCTGGGACCACGACCTGAGCCAAAGGCAGACACTTAACCAACTGAGCCACCCAGGTGCCCCGCTAATTTTGGTTTTTAAATTCAGTCCCTGTGTTCTTTGTTTCATGAGCTGCAATGTTTTTAAATGCTTACAGGAGATTTTCTTAGCATTTTATGTGGAAGTTGGGTTTCTACATGTAGAACTGAATATGAAAGTCTTTCTTAGGCAAAGCGATGTTCCTGATGCCATAGTGGTCGTGTATTTTTATTAGGTTACCACTTAGTCAATTCACGTGTAATGATGAGGGTGAGGTTGGGTGTAGGCCATTTCCCTTTTTTAAAGATTTATTTGTTGATTTATCTATTTATTTTAGGTGGGGGGAGGGGCAGAGGGCGAGGGAGAGAAAGAAACCCAAGCAGACTCTGCGATGAGTGCAATGCGGGGCTCGATCTCGTGACCCTGAGACCATGACCTGAGCCCAAACCAAGAGTCGGATGCTTAACCAACTGCACCAGCCAGGTGCCCCAGAGGACCCTTTCCTTCTGTTGGTGGAAAAGAGCAAACAACATCGGGTTGTAGAGGAGTGTGTGCTGGTACAACACTGGGAGGTTTTGTGGAGGACAAAGAAAAGAGTAAGACACGGTCCCTTGGTTTTGGCAATCTTATGAGGGAAGAGTTGATAAATATTGTATTATTTAACATTTAAATCGGAAGGAGAGGAAGAATCAAAGAACGTTGGTCCATCAGTAGAAAATTCCTCACAATTGGCAGCCCTGTGGATGCCTCAAATTCAGTGCATCTGAAACTGTGCTTAGGATGTTCTTCCCTCAGGGACCAGCCCTCCTCTGGCCTGCCCAGTCTCCAAGACCCGGCGAGACACAGCCCCGCTTTCCCCCTTTCCAAACCTGGGCTCAGTCTGGATCTTCCCTCTCCCCCGCTAACTAATCCCCACAGCCTGCTCATTTTCTTCCGAAATACTTCTCAAGTCGCTACTCTTTTGTCTTGCTCCTAGAGTGATCTAAAGCTCCCATTACTGTATCAAAATCATCTCTGTCTCTGTGGGTCTTCCCTGATAGAATTCAACCGATCCTGGAGAGGCAATTGTCTTCCTTGCCTTTGCTTCTGAAACACTGGTGCCTAATAGGTGCTCAATAAATGTTTGCTGACCTGAACTGAGAAACTTAGGAAATCAAATTTGAAGGCTTTGGGACTGAGGATGAGGATGCTTCTCAGTAAAAACAAATCAAATGAAACCAGCCCCACCAAATCTTTTTCGGGAAAAATGTAAATAGGTTAGAAATCCCTAGACTATATGAATTCACACACATTTTGCCCTGTCCTTGTCTGTCTCCGCCACCTTAGCATCTCCTCTTTAACTTTCCAATTTAACAGGGGCTATCCTGGCACTGTGGAGAAATATCTTTTGTTGTTTCTTTTTTTTTTAAGATTTTATTTATTTATTTGAGAGAGAGAGAGAGAGAATGAGCGGGGGGAGGGGCAGGAGGAGAGGGACAAGCAGACTCCTGGCTGAGCGGGGAGCCATACACTGGACTTGATCTCAAGACCCTGAGATCATGACCTGAGCCGAAATCAGACGCTTAACCAACTGAGCCACCCAGGCGCCCCCTTTTTTTGGTTTCTGAAACAAGAAAATTTAGGATCCTGATTATCACAAGCATATATACTCAGTTGTTAAGGCAAATGGTTTGACATCAAGCCTTCATTGTCCTCCATTTCAATCCTGTCAGAGGCTCTCCACCCGAATGACTTGGTTCCCTGATGTTCATTCCAATCTATTGCTAATACTCAAAGATGGCTCCCACATCCTTGGAAGGCAGCAAGGGTCGTTGGAAACACCATGTTGATGGCTATTTTCTTTGTGACTTTGGCTTGATCTCGATCTCTTTTTTTTTTTTTTTTTGCAAGCACAGATTTGAGGACCTGGTTTCTCCAGCATTTTTGGTTCCTGCCATGTTTGTTCATGATTGGGAGCGGGAGTCAGATCCTTATTAATGGGAAGTGAAAATAATTGTTGTTGCAAATGCTTAAATGCTTACTGGGCACCAGGCAATGTTCTAAGTGTTTAACACGTAACAACTCACTTGATCCACCCAATAACCTCATGAGGTAGATTCTTTTATGATTCTCATTTAAGGAAACTGAGGCACAGAAAGTTAGTATTCCAACCAAGATCTCTGACCAGATAGAAGAGAGGGTGCTGGGACTTGAACCCAACCAAGCTAATGATTCCAGAAGCCATGTTCTTAACCACCAAGTAGGGCAACCCCTCAATGATTAGGAGGCTCCTAAGAGGCTCTGGAATACCCATGAATACATTTGAAAAGCTTTCTCCCATTTTGCCCCACTTGCAATATTACTTATAGGTAAGACTTGATAGGCTACTGGTATCTAAAAATCGTAATTAAGTGTAATGATGTAGCGTTCCCTCGTTCATTCACCGGCCTGGGAAATTCCTCCCTGCAGATGCACAGGAGTACACGCTTGGAAACGGTGAGAGAAGAATGACAAATCCCCTGGGTCTCTTTGCTCACCATTAGGTCAACGGAGTGACGGTTCACGGGGCCACGCCCCTGTTCAATGCGTGCTGGAGTGGCAGTGCTGCGTGTGTCAACGTGCTGCTGGAGTTTGGAGCCAAGGCCCAGCCGGAGGCACACTTGGCTTCACCCATCCACGAGGCAGTCAAGAGAGGTAACGGGGCCATCCCATTGCACACGCCGCATTGGTGGGCTCACTCCGATCTGCACGAGTCAGTGGTACAGGGGTCACCGTGCAAGGAACACCCAGACCTTCACCGGTAGTCTGTGTGTTGCTTAGAATCCCAGAGCTGCAACTTCAGAGCCCCTCAATCTTCAGGAAATACCGGTGGGGCATGCAACTGCCCTTCTTGGGCCCTGGGAACAGTTTTCTGTCTCAGGAGTCGCATTTCCTAGGGAGTCAGTCTCTCGGCAGCCCTGTCTCGAAGCTCTTTGCTGGTGTTTTGGGGGCAGCTGGCCCGGTCAAGCCTGCGGGGGTGACTTCCATGAGTCGTACTTTTTGCTTATGTCTCTGTCTTTACTAGAAAAGAACAGCTCTTTTCCCAAAGCCCATAAAACATCAGCCACTAAAATAAATTATGAAAGCGTCTGAAAGCCAAGGCTGATAGGAGCCCTAATGGAAGATTAAATATAACTGTCCACGGCAAGCAATATACTCTTTTGAGATGAGCTGCTGACTTCAAGGTCATTAGTTATTGCAAAGAAATTGCAACTTTAAAAAGCATGGCATTAGAAACCTGGAAGTTGATTCTAGACTCCTGTATTCTCAGTTACTTTTGAAATGAGCGAAGAGAGTAAAGTGAAGGTCTTTAAAAACTTTATGCATCCGCTAGACATGAACAAGAAGAGATCACTGAAAGGCCAAGGCCATTTGTCAAAAGTCACACCGAGAGAGCAACATTTCTGTTACTCAGTGGTGGAATTATTCTATTATATTGAGATAAATAAAATGGGGAAGTTAGAACACTGTAGAACAGTGATCTTTGCTGGTCTAATTGGGGATGAAAGTCTTTATTTCCAAAGGCAATAATGAAAGATTTGCCCCAGGTTAATAAACATTGTCACTTGGTAATTTTTTTTTTTTTTTGTAGCAGATTATTTTTTTTCTGTGCTTTTATTTTTTTCCCCATGTTTTAACAGTTGAAGTATAATTAACGCACAGTACTATATTACTTTCAGGTGTACAAAACAGTGATTCAACACTTCCATACATCACCCAGTGTACTCTTCATCCCCATCGCCTGTTTCACCTAGCCCCCCACTCCCCTCCCCTCTGGCAACTGGCAGTTTGTTCCCTGTATTTGAGTCTGGTTTTTTTTGTTTTTTGTTTTTTGTTTTTTCCGTTTGTGGATTACTTTAAATGAAACAAAAGACCCAAATCTCAATGTATCTATGGTTTTGATGTCTTACATGTATTTAATAAACATTTATTGATTAATAACTGATGCTGGTCATTTTCCAAACTCCAAGTACATCCTTTAAGTTGAAGGGAAATGGTCTACTTTGGAAATGATCTAAAAGTCTTAAAAAACTTTTTTTAAGGTTGATTTGAAGTAAAAGTTCATCCGTTTGTTGCATTTCCATCCGAACATTTAAAAATAGATAAATATTGGGAATGGTTTGAATTACTGAGGTAATTCTGCAGTACTTGGATGGTTTTACGTTGGAGTGTTTGCTATCTATGTGCCTACAAAATATATACATACTTATCATAAACACATCAATTCATGTGTCTATGTATTCTTTTCTGTATCTACAAGCATGTTAGGGACCATCATCCACAGGATGGAAGAACAAATAACAAATTCATTATTTTAGATGCTGTTATATTAGTGCTAATCATTTATATATTAATTTTGTAATTAATGAGTGTTGTGAGTACTTAAATTTAACTCAGACCAGGCTCAGTTTCTTCTGCAAAGAAAAAGAAAGAAAAAAAATTAAAAGGACAGGAATTATTTAAAAATGTTTATTAGATGCCCTGTATTTACCAGGCAGTTTTAGGTACTGACTAGATATTTTTTCTGGATTTTTTAAACATCTGCCAACAGAGTAGGTCAGTCTGAGTCCATGCTTTGACATATTGATGCTATAATCCCAGTATAATATTTACTTATGTGAACAAATAGTTTGGATCCATAGGATCCTCATTTGTACATTTTAATGCATATTTTTATTTAATTTAGCATTTGTGATAAATCAACCAGGTTTGAGAAGAAGCTTGCTTTTATGTTATCTTATAAAAAAAAGATTAGTGAAGTGATGGTAAGATTTTTTTTTAAGAAAACACTTAAATCTTCAAAGAGAACACTCTTTATAAGCTCCCATCAATTCCTCAGAAGTATTTGGTCCTGATCAAATCATTCGTATGCTGCAAATTAATCAAGTCTATTCATTGGGCAGCCTCTCCAAGGACAATGCTTGTCTACATACTTCTTGTTAGCCACTGAATTTGAAAGTGCAGTTAAATATATCCTATATTTGAGGATTTGAAAGTGCAGTTCAATATATTCTATATTCAAGGCTTTTTATTCTCAGAGGTGTCTTCCAGGTTAACCAAAATAAGGAGGTGCAACCATACATGGGTGAAGAAGAGAATGAGAGATTTGTAATGGAGAGGGATCAGGGCTGGGCCTTGCATTTGAGTGCTGGCTTTTTCAGGGTAATAATGGGATGAGTCGTTCACCCCTCTGCATCCTGCAGCCTCTATTTATAAACTGGTGGCTTCACTGTAGAGAGTGATTTCAGCTGTGCTCCTTGGAGCCCTTAGTCTAGTTGGAGGTACCTCAAGGGCTGCAAAGGGGAATTTAAGTGGGGAAGTATGGGCATGCTTTTCTTTTTAATGGTTTTGATTTTGGAGTTTTCTAGGATTTCTCCCCCCACCAATTTTTTTCTGCTTAAAAAAAAATCTAGGTTATTTCTAAAGCCCATTACAGATAAGCAATTCTATAGTTCTATAAATAGTCAATATTTCCCTTACTTGAGTAAGGTTACCTTTTTTTTCCCACCAGGTCATAGAGAGTGCATGGAGATCCTGCTGGCAAATAACGTTAACATTGACCAAGAACTGCCTCAGCTTGGAACTCCCCTGTATGTGGCCTGCACCTACCAAAGGGTAGACTGTGTGAAGAAACTTCTAGAATTAGGTAATTTCCAGAAATCTTTTTATGAGAGGAACCTATTAACTTTGTTGGTTTTCCATGGCTTTAAAGACAAAGTTCTTGGGTGCCCGGGTAGCTCAGACGGTTAAGCGTCTGCCTTCGGCTCAGGTCATGATCCCAGGGTACTGGGATCGAGTTCTGCGTCGGGCTCCCTGCTCAGTAGGGAGCCTGCTTCTCCCTCTGCCTCTCTCTCTCTCTGTCTCTTATGAATAAATAAATAAAATCTTTTTTAAAAAGATAAAGACAAAGTTCTTGTCAGGCTGGACAAAATTCTGACAGTATTTGATGTTTGAATGCTTGAAACAACTTTTCCAGAGAAATGAATGTCTGCTTCCTTTGATATTGGCTCCATTTACCTGGTATGGTTCTCCTTGGTGGTTTCAAGAGAGAGCAAGAGTCTCTTTTCCATAAGTGCTAGTGGGAAAAAAACAATTTTATTTCATTGGCTCTTTTTGAGTCACATGCCCATCTCTGAGCCAATCATAGTGGCCAGAGGAGTACAATGCACTGATTGGCTTAGGCCTAGATTTCAGTCTACACTGAAGTTGCTGGGCTTCACTGGAAACACATGAACTGGGAACCACAGGGGATGGTTCCCCAGAGGGAAATCTAGGTGTGGTTATCAGGAAGATGCCCAATAGCAAAAATAACAGACATTTGCCATAGACTTTTTTAGATCAGTCCTGCTAAGATCCTTAGTAACCTTTTTATTTTTATTTTTCATTATTTTTTTAAAAAGATTTTAAAATTTATTTGAGAGGTGAGGGGAGGGGCGGAGGAAGAGAGAGAGAGAGAGAATCTCAAGCAGACTCCCCTCTGAGCATGGAGCCCAATGCTGGACTCGATCTCACGACCCTGAGATCATGACCTGAGCCAAAATCAAGAGTCGGATCCTTAACCGACTGAGTCACCCGGGTGCCCCCTCAGTAACCTTTTTAATTCTAAAAGGCATAATAAAAACTGGGAGTCCAGGGAAAAGTAGAATGTCTTGAACTATTATTTGGTAAAAGATTCCCCAAATGTAGCTACTGCCATAAAGGTAGAGTCTGTACTATGAATCTTTAAATCAGAATTTTTATCTCTAAGATTTTTTTTGTCTTTTTCATCCCCCATCATTTACTACTCCCTGTAGTAGTTCAGAAACCTTTTTTTTTTTTTTTTGAGCCCAGAATAAGAGAAATACTAAAGAAACTTCACTTTCCCCTTTGCCAAAAACCAAAGTAATAATTCTGAGTAGAAGGAGCTGCAAATATTTAATTTTGTTCGTCACACAGTTCATACGGGAAAGCAAGTAACATATTTTAAATGACTAAAAATTTCTTTCTTCACTTTTCTCATCAAAATAGTTTGCGGTGGTCTGAGTAGCCATCGCTGAGGTTCTGGGCTTAAGTCGTGTATTTCCAAACATCTGTCAAGCACGTCATGACATTGCAGATACCTTTGCAGATATCTCTAGCTACTGTATTTGCAGCTCCTGGTATTTCCACGGTAACGTTTCGCGTTGGCTTGTGGTCATCTGCTTTCTTCAGGAGCCAGTGTGGACCGCGGCCAACGTCTGGACACTCCCCTGCATGCGGCGGCGAGGCAGTCCAGCGTGGAAGTCATCCACCTGCTAGCTGACTACGGGGCTCCCCTAAAGCGCAGGAACGCCGGGGGCAAAAGCGCGCTGGATCTGGCCGCTCCCAACAGCAGCGTGGAGCAGGCACTCCTGCTCCGGGAAGGTAAGGAAGGGCTGGGTGGGCCTTTCTCCTCCATAAGCACGTCGGCTCTCTCTCCTTCCTGTCTTATCTCTGGACTGTCTTACCTTTGGCCTTTTCTCTGTTTAATTGGGCGTGTGGCAGGCCGCAGGTGTCACTTGCGTCGCTGCCGAGATTTTATAGGCTGTATCTATTCACTTATCACAGAAGGGCATTTATACGGCTGGTATGTCCCTGTGGATTTTCTGTAACGAGAAAATAATCAGAGAACTTGGTTTTCACCATGAGGAGCTTGAACTGCTGCACCTGTCCTGGCGTAAGCGTGCAACTGAGTACACCAAAACTGTGCTTTGTCATATTCGGGGTAATTAGCGATACTTGAGCTAGAGGCTGTAGGGTGGACACAGAGTGCGTATTTCGGACGCGGGACTAAACAGCGAAATTGCTTGCCAGATCGGTTTCTCCAGATCAGGGAGTAGGTGGATCTGTGCCCTCCATTGCCTCACTCCCATTTCCACCACGGGCTAACGGAGCTACAGACGCCAGAGGAGAGAAGGCAAGTCTCTAAAATGCGCTGTATTCCAGATTCAAAAGCGAGCCATGCTAAGTCCATACAGAAAGAGAATATTATCTGAGCCTATACTGATCATTTGTATGCTTGGGAGACTCTTAAAGAATAATAGTAATTATTCAGCGTTATGCATGTGTCAGGCGCTGAGCTAAATTTGAAAAGTAGATGAATCTCCCTGAATTGTGGAAACTTAAAAGCAGGGAGAACTTTAGAGTAACTTGTGCTAGCCCAGTTGCAAATGGGAAAAGAGCAGCCTAAAGATACTGGCTTGCAGAAGGTCATATGTATGACTCCTCAGAAGAACTAGGATTCCAGCCAAGCAGTTTGACCCCGGAACACACACTCTTAATGTTATGCTGGCCGAATCCTGAACCTTCTGAAACAGTTTCTGGGGGAGACAGGTTTTACTTTACTCACCAGTTCCATTTTATGAGACCACCCTCACGTCTTCTATACCTTCCAAGTGGAAAGCTTGGTTCAATAATTGTAGGCATACTTTCTAGGTCAGTGCTTCCTGAGTTCTGCCGTGAGTACAAATCACCCCGGGGTCTCATTAAAATGCAGATTTGGATCCAGGAGTTCTGTGGTGGGGTCTAGACTCCGTACACCCACCGGGTTCCCAGGTGCGGCTACTGCAGCAAAAATGTTTCCAGGTCCAGGATTTAGATTTGTTTTTTCTTTTTTTTTTTTTTTATATTGTTTCATACAAGCTCATTTTCTTTTTTTCTATTTATTTATTTATTTTTATTATTATGTTATGTTAATCACCATACATTACATCATTAGTTTTTGATGTAGTGTTCCATGATTCATTGTTTGTGCATAACACCCAGTGCTCCATGCAGAACGTGCCCTCCTCAATACCCATCACCAGGCTAACCCATCCTCCCACCCCCCTCCCCTCTAGAACCCTCAGTTTGTTTTTCAGAGTCCATCGTCTCTCATGGTTCGTCTACCCCTCCGATTCCCCCCCTTCATTCTTCCCTTCCTTCTATCTTCTTCTTCTTCTTTTTTTTTTAACATATAATGTATTATTTGTTTTAGAGCTACAGGTCTGTCATTCAACAGTCTTGCACTATTCACAGCGCTCACCATACCACATACCCTCCCCAATGTCTCCCCACCCTATTCCTCCCACCCCCTCATCACTCCACCAACCCTCAGTTTGTTTCCTGAGATTAAGAATTCCTCATATCAGTGAGCTCATATGATACATGTCTTTCTCTGATTGACTTATTTCACTCAGCATAACACTCTCCAGTTCTATCCACGTCGTTGCAAATGGCAAGATTTCATTCCTTTTGATGGCTGCATAATATTTCATTGTATATATATACCACCTCTTCTTTATCCATTCATCTGTTGATGGACATCTTGGCTCTTTCCACAGTTTGGCTATTGTGGACATTGCCGCTATAAACATCGGGGTGCACGTACCCCTTCGGATCCCTACATTTGTATCTTTGGGGTAAATACCAAGTAGTGCAATTGCTGGATCGTAGGGTAGCTCTATTTTCAACTTTTTGAAGAACCTCCATACTGTTTTCCAGAGTGGCTGCACCAGCCTGCATTTCCACCAACAGTGTAGGAGGGTTCCCCTTTCTCCTCATCCCCGCCAACATCTGTCATTTCCTGACTTGTTAATTTTAGCCATTCTGACTGGTGTGAGGTGATATCTCATTGAGATTTTGATTTGGATTTCCCTGATGCCGAGCAATGTTGAGCACTTTTTCATGTCTGTTGGCCATTTGGATGTCTTCTTTGGAAAAATGTCTGTTCATGTCTTCTGCCCATTTCTTAATTGGATCATTTGTTATTTGGGTGTTGAGTTTCAGAACTTGTTTATAGATTTTGGATACTAGCCCTTTACCTGATAGGTCATTTGCAAATATCTTCTCCCGTTCTGTCCGTTGTCTTTTGTTTTTGCTGACTGTTTCTTTTGCTGTGCAAAAGCTTTTTATCTTGATAAAGTCCGAATAGTTCATTTTTGTCCTTGCGTCCCTTGCCTTTGACAATGTTTCTAGGAAGAAGTTGCTGCAGCTGAGGTTGAAGAGGTTGCTGCCTGTGTTCTCTTTTAAGATTTGGATGCACTCCTGTCTCACATTGAGGTCTTTCAACCATTTGGAGTCTATTTTTGTGTGTGGTGTAAGGAAATGGTCCAGTTTCATTCTTCTGCATGTGGCTGTCCAATTTTCCCAACACCATTTGTTGAAGAGACTGTCTTTTTTCCATTGGACATTCTTTCCTGCTTTGTCAAAGATTAGTTGACCATAGAGTTGAGGGTCCATTTCTGGGCTCTCTATTCTGTTCCATTGATCTATGTGTCTGTTTTTGTGCCAGTACCATGCTGTCTTGATGATGACAGCTTTGTAATAGAGCTTGAAGTCTGGAATTGTGATGCTGCCAGCTTTGCTTTTCTTTTTCAACATTCCTCTGGCTATTCGGGGTCTTTTCTGATTCCATACAAATTTTAGGATGATTTGTTCCATTTCTTTGAAAAAAGTGGATGGTATTTTGATAGGGATTGCATTGAATGTGTAGATTGCTGTAGGTAGCATTGACATCTTCACAATATTTGTTCTTCCAATCCATGAGCATGGAACGTTTTTCCATTTCTTTGTGTCTTCCTCAATTTCTTTCATGAGTATTTTATAGTTTTCTGAGTACAGATTCTTGGCCTCTTTGGTTAGATTTATTCCTAGGTATCTTATGGTTTTGGGTGCACTCGTAAATGGGATCGACTCCTTAATTTCTCTTTCTTCTGTTTTGTTGTTGGTGTATAGGAATGTCACTGATTTCTGTGCATTGATTTTATATCCTGCCACTTCACTGAATTCCTGTATGAGTGCCAGCAGTTTGGAGGTGGAGTCTTTTGGGTTTTCCACATAAAGTATCATATCATCTGCAAAGAGTGAGAGTTTGACTTCTTCTTTGCTGATTGGGATGCCTTTTATTTCTTTTTTGTTGTCTGATTGCTGTGGCTAGGACTTCTAATACTATGTTGAATAGCAGTGGTGATAGTGGATATCCCTGCCGTGTTCCTGACCTTAGGGGGAAAGCTCTCAGTTTTTCCCCATTGAGGATGATATTCGCTGTGGGTTTTTCATAGATGGCTTTTATGATATTGAGGTATGTACCCTCTATCCCTACACTCTGAAGAGTTTTGATCAAGAAAGGATGCTGTACTTTGTCAAATGCTTTTTCTGCATCTATAGAGAGGATCATATGATTCTTGTTCTTTCTTTTGTTAATGTATTGTATCACATTGATTGATTTGCGGATGTTGAACCAACCTTGTAGCCCAGGGATAAATCCCACTTGGTCTTGGTGAATAATCCTTTTAATGTACTGTTGGATCCGATTGGCTAATACTTTGGTGAGAATTTTTGCATCCGTGTTCATCAAGGATATTGGTCTGTAATTCTCCTTTTTGATGGGGTCTTTGTCCGGTTTGGGGATCAAGGTAATAGTGGCCTCATAAAACGAGTTTGGAAATTTTCCTTCCATTTCTATTTTTTGGAACAGTTTCAGAAGAATAGGTATTAATTCTTCTTTAAATGTTTGGTAGAATTCCCCTGGGAAGCCATCTGGCCCTGGGCTTTTGTTTGTTGGGAGATTTTTGATGACTGCTTCAATTTCCTTAGTGGTTATAGGTCTGTTCAGGTTTTCTATTTCCTCCTGGTTCAGTTTTGGTAGTTGATACATCTCTAGGAATGCATCCATTTCTTCCAGATGATCTAATTTGCTGGCATAGAGTTGCTCATAATATGTTCTTATAATTGTTTGTATTTCTTTGGTGTTGGTTGTGATCTCTCCTCTTTCATTCATGATTTTGTTGATTTGGGTCATTTCTCTTTTCTTTTTGATAAGTCTGGCCAGGGGTTTATCAATCTTGTTCATTCTTTCAAAGAACCAGCTCCTAGTTTCGTTGATCTGTTCTACTGTTCTTTTGGTTTCTATTTCATTGAGTTCTGCTCTGATCTTTATTATTTCTCTTCTCCTGCTGGGTTTAGGCTTTATTTGCTGTTCTTTCTGCAGCTCCTTTAGGCGTAGGGTTAGGTTGTGTATTTGAGAACTTTCTTGTTTCGTGAGAAAGGCTTGTATTGCTATATACTTTTCTCTTAGGACTGCCTTTGCTGTATCCCAAAGATTTTGAATAGTTGTGTTTTCATTTTCATTGGTTTCCATGAATTTTTTTAATTCTTCTTTAATTTCCTGGTTGACCCATTCATTCTTCAGTAGGATGCTCTTTAGCCTCCATGTATTTGAGTTCTTTCTGACTTTCCTCTTGTGATTGAGTTCTAGTTTCAAAGCATTGTGGTCTGAAAATATGCAGGGAATGATCCCAATCTTTTGGTACTGGTTGAGCCCTGATTTGTGACCTAGGATGTCATCTATTCTGGAGAATGTTCCATGGGCACTTGAGAAGAATGTGTATTCTGTTGCTTTGGGATGAAATGTTCTGAATATATCTGTGAAGTCCATTTGGTCCAGTGTGTCATTTAAAGTTTTTATTTCCTTGTTGATCTTTTGCTTAGATGATCTGTCCATTTCAGTGAGGGGGGTGTTAAAGTCCCCTACTATTATTGTATTGTTGCCGATGTGTTTCTTTGCTTTTGTTATTAATTGGCTTATATAATTGGCTGTTCCCAGGTTAGGGGCATAGATATTTACAATTGTTAGATCTTCTTGTTGGATAGACCCTTTAAGTATGATATAGTGGCCTTCCTTGTCTCTTATTGTAGTCTTTGGTTTAAAATCTAGTTTGTCTGATATAAGGATTGCCACCCCAGCTTTCTTTTGGTGTCCATTAGCATGGTAAATGGTTTTCCACCCCCTCACTTTCAATCTGGGGGTGTCTTTGGGTCTAAAATGAGTCTCTTGAAGACAGCATATCGATGGGTTTTGTTTTTTTATCCAATCTGATAGCCTGTGTCTTTTGATTGGGGCATTTAGCCCATGTACATTCAGGGTAACTATTGAAAGATAGGAATTTAGTGCCATTGTATTGCCTGTAACGTGACTATTACTGTATATTGTCTGTATTCCTTTCTGGTCTATGTTACTTTTAGGCTCTCTCTTTGTTTAGAGGACCCTTTTCAATATTTCTTGTAGGGCTGATTTTGTGTTTGCAAATTCCTTTAGTTTTTGTTTATCCTGGAAGCTTTTTATCTCTCCTTCTATTTCCAATGACAGCCTAGTTGGATATAGTATTCTTGGCTGCATATTTTTCTCATTTAGTGCTCTGAATATATCATGCCAGTCCTTTCTGGCCTGCCAGGTCTCTGTGGATAGGTCTGTTGCCAATAATGTTTCTACCATTGTAGGTACATATCTCTTCTCCCGAGCTGCTTTCAGGATTTTTTCTTTGTCTATGAGACTCGTAAGTTTTACTATTAGATGTCAGGGTGTTGACCTATTTTTATTGATTCTGAGAGGGGTTCTCTGTGCCTCCTGGATTTTGATGCCTGTTTCCTTCCCCAAATTAGGGAAGTTCTCTGCTGTAATTTGCTGCAATATACCTTCTGCCCCTCTCTCTCTTCTTCTTCTGGGATCCCAATTATTCTAATGTTGTTTCATCTTATGATATCGCTTATCTCTTGAGTTCCGCCCTCATGATCCAGTAGTTGTTTATCTCTCTTTTTCTCAGCTTCTTTATTTTCCATCATTTGGTCTTCTATATCACTAATTCTCTCTTCTGCCTCATTTATCCTAGCAGTTAGAGCCTCCATTTTTGATTGTACCTCATTAATAGCCTTTTTGATTTCAACTTGGTTAGATTTTAGTTCTTTTATTTCTCCAGAAAGGGTTTCTCTAATAACTTCCATGTTTTTTTCAAGCCCAGCTAGTATCTTTAAAATCATCATTCTGAACTCTAGTTCCAACATCTTACTAATATCTGTATTGATTAGGTCCCTGGCAGTCGGTACTGCCTCTTGTTCTTTTTGTTGAGGTGATTTTTTCCATCTTGTCATTTTGTTCAGAGGAGAATAGATGAATGAGAGAAGAAAATGCTAACAGGGTAACAATGTCCCCAGAAAATATACACTAAACAAATCAGAAAAGACCTGAACCTGGGGGAAAAGAAAGGGAAAGAAAGAAAAAAGAAAAAGAAAAAAAAAAGAAGAAAAAGAAAAAGATAAAAACAAAACAAAACAAAAAAACAGAATATGATCATATATGATCAGGCTGGTGCATAGATCAGTGCCACATGCTAGATTTGGGGCATATTTTGGTCTGTTAGAAGAAAGTGCCTCCCAAAATTTTAAAGAAAGAAAAACTTATATATGTACAAAAATAAGGGTTAATATGATGAAGGGATGGAATATGACTGTAAAGATGAAAATTATAAAAGATTTTATAAAAGGAATTGATAAGAAGTTGGTTGAGAAAAGAAAGAAGAGGATTTAAAAAAAAAGAAAGAAGAAAAAAGAAAAAAAAAGGGAGAGAATGTGATCAGGCAGGAGACTAGAACAAAGCCATACAGTAGAGAGTTAGGGTATATTTTGATCTGTTAGAAGAACTGTATCTCAAAATTTTAAAGAGAGAACAACTTATATATATATACCAAAAATAAGGGTAGCTACTATGAAGGGATAGAATATGACACTAAAAATGAAAAATAAAAAATATTTTTTAAAAAAGGGATTGATAAGATGGTTGAAAAAGGGAAAAAGAAAAATTCAAAAAAAGAACAGTTAAAAAAAAATTAACTTTGAAAGACTAAAGAATCATGGTAAAAAAGCCATGAATTCTATGTGCAGTATTCTCCTAGCGCTGGAGTTCTGCCATTGTCATTGATCGGTAAACTTGGTCTTGGCTGGCTGTCCTCGCTGATCTTCTGGGGGAGGGGCCTGTTGCCGTGGTTTCCAAATGTCTTTGCTGGAGGCGGAATTGCCCCGCCCTTGCCTGGTCCGGGCTAAGTAATCTGCTCGGGTTTGCTCTCTGGGGCTTTTGTTCCCTGCGAGCTTTCCGTACAGCTTTGGAGGCGGAGAGTGAAAATGGCGGCCTCCCAATCTCCGCCCCAGATGAGCCGAGAACTCGGGGCCCCGCTCCTCAGTGAGCCCCCAGAGAAAAGCAGTCAGTCACTCCCGTCTCCCCGTTCTCCGGCCACACTCTGTGCTCCCCCGGCCTGTGACCGCACGTTTGTATCTCCGGCACCCGACCCCGTGTGGAGTCTCCAAACCCAGCAGATCCCTGCGGTGCGCTCCCGCACCTCTCTTCCCGGGGGAGGAAGGGGAGTCTCCCCGGATCTGCCACTTGTTGGGTCCCTGCTGGAGGAGCAGTGGCCCGACTGTGCCGCGGATCACGGTTTATGGCAACCCCGAGCTGAGAGCCTGCGCCCCGGCTCCGTCTCTGCAGCCGGCTTCCCCGCTCCCATACCTGGGAGCTCTGCTGCACTCAGGCACCCCCGGTCTTTCTGTGACCCCGAGGGTCCTGAGACCACACTGTCCCGGAGGGTTCCACCCCCCACTTAGCCACCAGAGTGACGTCCCTTGGCGGAGCAGACTTTTAAAAGTTCCGATTTTGTGCTCCGCGGCTCTATCACTTGCCCGTAGTGGCTGGCGGAGGCCCCTCCCCCACTGTCTATCCTCCCGAATATCGCCTCGGATTCACTTCTCCGCATGTCCTACCTTCCAGTAAGTGGTCGCTTTTCTGTTCAAAGAGTTGTTGCTATTCTTTTCTTCGATCTCCTGTTGAGTTTGTAGGTGTTCAGAATGGTTTGATCCCTATCCAGCTGAATTCCTGGGACCAGATGAAATCCAGGTCTCCTACTCCTCTGCCATCTTCCTCCGCCCCCCCATTTAGATTTCTTTTAAGCGAGTTTTTCTGTCCTCTGTTGTCATAAATACAGCTACTTCATCCAGAAGGATGAACACCAGCTCTGTCAGAGTTCACTCTGGTATCTGAGTTTCTGTAGGCAAACTAGACAGTCTATCTGCATTACTGTTTTCCAGAGGAGCTTTGGGTGACAGGTAGAGATGCTTTCCATTCTTGCTTCCCAAGATTTTAACTGAGGGCAATTATTTGCTCTTTCTATCACATGGACGCTCCTTGGAAACATCAAATCAAATGTGACCTGGCTATTTGCATAGGCAGTGTGCCATTTCTCATGGGGTGCAGGATCCTATTACAGTAGGATTTTCTTTTTTTTTTTTTTAAGATTTTTTATTTATTTATTTGAGACAGAGAATGAGTGTCAGAGAGCATGAGAGGGAGGAGGGTCAGAGGGAGAAGCAGACTCCCTGCCGAGCAGGGAGCCCGATGCGGGACTTGATCCCGGGACTCCAGGATCATGACCTGAGCCAAAGGCAGTCGCTTAACCAACTGAGCCACCCAGGCGCCCCTACAGTAGGATTTTCTTGACAAGGACAACCTTGTGTCATCCAGTAACCACACAGGTCTAATTGAAGATCTCTTTACCGAGACAGTCAGGTTAGGGAATAATGGGAAATTACAAACGCCTCGGTATAAGTAGTGTTCCAGCCCAAACCTCATTTGTCCTACTCAACCATATTTTGGCTCCCCTTACTTTCCTTCAGCCACTCAAAGCCATGGGTGTGATGATTCTATGAGCCTCCTTGAGACTGAGGTTCCCGGGCATAATGGGGGTTAAGCAAGTTGGGTCCTTTCTCTAGATCCTCTATTGAGCTGGGAGCCTGGCGCAAATGGAGGGTCCCTCCCAGTAGGACTTGGGACCCAGCCAGCACCAACTCGTGAGCAGCTAGAGCCAGGAAGTCTAGGAGGCCTCTGTGACCATACAGACCCCAACACCCGCTCGGCAGTTGGCCCTTGCTTGGCAGCTCTGTCTCAGGCTCCTGCCTGCTCAGTGCTTCCATTCAGGTTTTCTCCTCAGCCGATATTATCACATTCATTGGCACATACAGTGCATGAATGGAGTGCATTCCCTTTATTTATTTTTCAAATTTTTAATTTAAATTCAATTTAATTAACACATAGTGTATTACTAGTTTCAGAGGTAGACTTCAGTGATTCATCAGTTGCATACAACACCCAGTGCTCATTTCATCCCGTGCCCTCCTTAATGCCCATCCCCCAGTTACCCTCTCCCCCCACCCACCTCCCCTCCAGCAACCCTCAGTTTGTTCCCTAGAGTTAAGAGTCTCATGGCTTGCCTCCCTCTCTGTTTTTGTCTTATTTTATTTTTCCTTCCCTTCCCCTATGTTCATCTGTTTTGTTTCTTGAGTTCCACATATGAGTGAAATCATATGGTGTTCATCTTTCTCTGATGGACTTATTTCACTTAGCATAATATTACCCTCTAGTTCCATCCACATCGTTGCAAATGGCAAGATTTCCTTCTTTTGGATGGCTGAGTAATATTCTATTGTATACATACACCACATCTTCTTTATCCATTCCTCTGTCAGTGGACATCAGGGCTCTTTCCATAGTTTGGCTACTGTGGACATGAAGTGAATTCCCTTTAGGCCTCACGCTTCATTCCTGGCTTGCCTCTGGTTAGCTTCACTCTTCAATATCACTAATACAATTACATTTAGAGGGTCAACTTAAATGTGTCCCCACCCGGGGGGGGGCAAACTGGGGTCCCTGTGTGTATTTAATGTCTGCTCCATCACTCTGTAATCCATGTAGAGATCCAGCCTCTCTTAAGCTTGTAGAACATTTCAGCCTCTTCCAGTCCTCTGGTCTCCCCTTCTCCCCCACCCCCACTGCCCTGAGCTTCACACATTTTAATTTTTTCCCCAGGCCCACCTGCTCTTTCCCAGCTCTGCCGCCTGTGTGTTCGGAAGTGCTTGGGTCGAGCATGTCATCAAACCATCCGTGAACTCCATCTGCCGGAGCTGCTGGAAAGATTCCTGCTATACCGGTAGCCCCAGCTGGCCGAGGGAAGATACTTGGAAATAAGCAGGTTGTTGCCTGCTGTATCCAGGGTACCTAGTGTAGATGCCCAACCACTAGACTCTATCTATCTTTGAATGAGCTAAAGCAGTTAGTGTAGGTCCCCGATGAACTGGAACACTTGAGGAGTGGAAACTCCTGGTTAATGCTCTCATTAACCAAGGGGCAACCAGGAGCCTTTTTGTCTTTAGCTGTTGTTGTTAAGAAACTTTAAAAATCTGTGAAGGGGCGTGAAAATAATCTATGTTTGAAGATTCACGCTCTTTAATTATCTAAGGGTCAATATTCTGAATATCATGCAGACACATGTAAATCTGGGCGAATAAGATTATGATGAGTGTACATAATTCAAGATGTGTTCCTGATTTAGTTCCTCCCTCCTTACCCCTTTCTTTCTTTGCTTCTGTGAATAAACCTCTGCTATAATTTTGATTTCCTTGCTATTTATATATACACACATACATATATATATATGTATATATATATATGCTGAATACATTAAAAACATCACAGTTAGCAGAGACTTCCAGTTACCGAGATCCTGGCTGATAAGAGAGATGTTGGAAGAGATTAGCTCACCCAGAAGTTGGAGTCTATCACTCATCACTTCTGATATTAAATGCTGTTCCTTGACGTAAACACTTCTAGGCTCGAGCAACACTGGGTGTTCCCAACTAGCTGAACCCACAGGCACTTTTTGATGCTTGTTGCAACCCAAGCATCTAAAGCTTATTTTCAAAGTCAAGAGCCTCAGGGTTTTTGTCTGACATGTTAATGCCAGTCACTGAGATGGGCTCAACGCTGGGTCAGTATTATTTCTGTGAGTCTGGACCCCAAGTAAGCTTGATGATTATAATAGAAAACACAGCCTTCCCCTCCCCCTCTCTTTTTCTTCTTTTCCACTCCCTCCCCTTCTGCTTTTCCCACTGCTAGCCTTTCTTTATCTCCTCCTCCTTTTTGTGAATTCAGAACATGGAAATTGGATAGATTTTTAATTGTTGTAAGTACTACTGTCATGGTTCAGTGACTAGAGTAATATTAGCTTCTAAAAAGAAAATTTTCTCTCAAATGATCCTAAGTTTGGTCCAAATATGTATTCCCCCCCCCCCCCCCTTTCTCTAGCCCTTTGATTCTCAACTAGGGACAATTTTGCCCCCCCGCCCCAGGGACATTTGGCCAAGCTTGGAGACATTTTTAGTTGCCACAACTGAGGGAGGGGTGCTATTGACATCTAGTAGGTGGAGGTCAGAGATGCGGCTAATCATCCTACTGTGCACAGGGCAGCTCCCCACAGCAAGGAATAATCAGGTCCAAAATGTCAGTAGTGCCGAGATTGAGAAACAGTGCTCTAAAGCTGGGCTATTCGGTACAGGAGCCACAAGACCCATTAGGCTGTTGAGCAGTTGAAATGTGGCTGAATTGAGATGTGCTGTGGTATTAAAAAAAATACCGTGTTTTGAAGATTCAGTACAGAACATGTGAAATATTAATAATTTTGATGTTGATTACACATTGAAATGATAATATTTTGAATGTATTAGGTTAAATAAAATTCATCATTAAAATTAATTCCACTTCTTTTTACTTTTTAAATGTGACTACCATACAATTTTAAATTATACATGTGGCTAGCATATTTCTGTTAGTACAGTTCGAGACCTTTTTCTGATTTTCACAACTTGGGAATATCAAATAAGTTAATTAGTTAACTATCTGGGGAAAAAAGATTAAATTAATTTAAATTCCTATTTAACATCACGTTCCAAAAACAAATCTTGGTTTTTTTGAAAATGTTAAAAAAATTTCAAATGCTCTAAAATACTAGAAGAAAATGTTCATGAATGTCCATGAAAGGGAAGGTCTTTTCTAAGCCTAATATCAAAGGCAGAAACTTTAAAAGAAAATACTGATAAATTAAAATACGTATCATAGATATTCAGTAATTAAAATATGTATCATAGAACATTCAGGAATTGGAGGCTTTCTGTCTTCAAAGTGTTCTCCTGAGTGCATTTTTTGGTCAATGTCTGAGCTCTGTGTTAAGCCCCAGGATGTCCTAGGATATTTCATCCGTCTATGGCCCTGAGGAACGTGAGGATCCTGCTGTTCCATCTACTTTCTGAAACTGCAGACCACGGATTTCACAAATCATTTGTATGGACCTCCCAGCTCTGGTAGGTGTGTTTTGTGCATGTGTGTGGAGGGGGGACACTCTAATTCTGAACTGAGTCCCAAGAGACCACTTACCAGACCGATCCTTCTGATTCCAGAAGGATGTGGATACAGAACAGGTCCAGATCCCTGGGTCTTGGAGCTGTTGCGATGTTTTATGATTTATGAATATAGAGATTGGACATGAAGTAGTCTTTAAATTCCCTGTGAGTCCTACGATCCATCAAGCTAGAATGAGGCCACCAGATGGAATCTTCTGGTTTATATGATATTAGATTGCTTGCTTTGGGGGGTTCTTAATACTAATCTAGATTATTTCATTTTTCACAGGATGTGGGATGTCTTATTCCCCAAATGGTGTAATTTTCTACAATTTCAATCATATTTGAAGTGCTGTAGGATAACTTTTCAATTAATTCATTAAATACATTTTTACCTGGCATCTGTTATGTTCCAGACACTAAGCCTATGAAAAAGATAGACAAGGTCCTTGCCCTCGACAAGCTAGTAAGTTACTGGAGGCAACAGGGAGTAAGCAACACATACATACATATCATCCTGTCAGGAAAGTGATAAGAAAAATAAAGCAGGCTGAGGTAAAGTGTGATGATGAGAGCTACTGTTTTAGATAAGGTGATTAGGCAAGACCCTGGCAGGGTGACTGAATTGTGAAAGAACTCCTCAGGCATGTGTCTAAAATTTATTAGTTTATTTTTACTGTGAAGGTTTTAGTGACTTTTTTCAGTATATCACATTTGTTGTTTTGTTTTGCTTTCTTTGCCTGGTTTAACGTCATGATCCTGTTATAAGAGTATTTTTGATTCCTGCTTTTCCCCCAAACCATACTGTAATGATCTTCTAAGTTTCAAACGCTTCAAATCTACCCTCTTAAATGGTTGCATCCTATCCCTTAGCTATTTCCATATTGCTGGAATACTTAGATTACTTCTAATTTCTTGCTGTTACAAATACCACTAGAGTGAACTTCATTTTTTTAATAAATCTTTTTAAATGTTTGAGGTAGTTCTTAGAAGATGTTCAGAAGAGGTATCTACCGATTAAGAAAACCGTTTAAAATAATAGTTGGGGCGCCTGGGTGGCTCAGTCAGTTAAGCGTCTGCCTTTGGCTCAGGTCCTGATCCCAGGGTCCTGGGTTCGAGCCCCGCATGGGGCTCCGTGCTCCAGGGGGAGCCTGCTTTTCCCTCTGCCTGCTGCTCCCCCTGCCTGTGCTCTCTCTCTCTCCCTCTTTCTCTCTGTCAAATAAATAAATAAAATCTTTTAAAAAAAATAATAAAATAATAGTTAAAAATAATTGGAAATATTACACAATAAATCACTTTAAGAGAAAAATATTTTCATAACCATACAAATATCCAGTATTACCTATCCATGTACCACGTGTCTCTCTAAGGAGACATGTAATACATCAATCTCTATACCCTGTGTCTGTCTCTCATCTATCTACCCATCCATCATTTATCTGACTCTATCCCTCATCTGCCTTGAGCCATTATTTTAAAGAAAGTAAGCTTGCCTGTTTTATTTGGAGACTTAAGCCTCAACTCTTTCAACATCCCTTAAAGTATTTAAAAGGTTAGGTATGTCATTCAACATCTCTGGTTTTCCTGTGTCCTTTGTTAAGGGACGGTTTCTCCCAAAGTGATTCTCCCTGATATTTCTAATATCACCTCGTCAGAGAAACCTGAGGTTTACAGATACTTTTCTCAGCCACAGCGCTCGTGGTAGAGACGACTTGGCATGCCTGAGGCTGGCACGGGGAGGGAGGAAGGGTGTATGAACAGCTTGCTAGGGAAGGGCGCTTTCAGCGTTGGAGGACCTCCTGAGCTCACCCATCCCAGACCGCCGCCAGCAGCTGCTTTCGCTCAGGGTCAGTAATCTCCCTTCTTCAGCCGAGTCGGCACTAGGATGAGCATATGGGACACACTTTAGCCTGTAAAACATGCACACTAGATTTTTAATTTTTATCTGGTACATTTTCCCCCATCACTGTTGTTTTGAAACTTTCCCAGCTTACAGAAAAATGACAAGAATAATACCACGAACATTTGGATACCTGTCACCTCAGTTCACCCATTTTTAGCATTTTGCCACATTTGCTCATCTGTGTGTACGCACACATGTGTATATGTGCGTGCACACGCCTGTAGAATGTATATGTATATAAACCATGTATAATGAATACATATACCAATAATTTTTTTAAAGATTGATTTCTTTTTGAGAGAAGGAATCTCAAGCAGACTCCCCACTGGGCACAGAGCCCAATGAGAGCCTGATCCACGACCCTGAGATCATGACCAGAGCTGAAATCAAGAGTCGGACACTAAACCTACTGAGCCACCCGGGCACCCCTGTACAAATAATTTTAAATGGGCCATTCATGAATAAACTGTGGAAGTCATGATTCTTCCCCAAGACCAGCATTAGCTGAGGCCGAGTGTTGCAAAAAATATAAGGGGGGCACCCAGAAACTCTATCATTGAAATAAATATTTTAGTGCAATGTTTAAAAAAATTCGATGTTACAGAAAAAAGCCCACGATGACCAAAAATATCAAAAATTTTAATAAAGATGGTCTGTTGTTTGTCTTACAGGCTTAACACAATTGTGCAAGGAGAGGAATGTTTCCAATCAGCTGGAGGTCCTGGGACATATGAGGAATGACAGTGGCTTGTGAACAGATTGGGCAATGAGGGCTTTATATATACTCCTGTGTTTTGACTGTGGAGCTTGCATTAGCTTTTCCTCTTTGATGCACAATGTGTCCAGAGGGGCAGGCATTTCTCCCTCTGCAAGCTGCATGTGGCTCGGACCTAAGCACTTCAGCAGGCACCTCCTAGGAGCACAGAGATTCTTTTGTATCACCTCCGTGCAGTAATCACATGCAGGAAGCTCGACAGTGATGCACTTGTGACTATGTGATATGAGTCCATATTTAACTTTCGGCGATTGTGCCATTGATGTCTTGTCCCCCCTCTCCCAACACACCCCCAGGCAGGATCTGATCAAGGATCATGTACTGTTGTCTCCTTCGAGCTAGAAATCCTCCCCATCCCCCCCTTTTGTCTTCTGTGCCATTGGCCTTTTTGAAGAATCCAGCCCCATTGTTATGCAGACTGTTTCTCAATTTTGATTTGCCTGATGGTTTTCCTCAAGAATGCTGCACTCTGCCGGTTTAAAGAACTCATCCTTGTTCGAATCTGGCTGTCCTGCTAGATGGAGTGGGAGTGAGTGCACTCCCAAGTAGCAGCACCAGCTCGCTCAGCGCCAGAGCCAGCTATGCCAGAACAGCGCAAATAGCTCGGCTTTTTGCGGGAAGGGCAGACCATTCCACATTATCAGAGGAGATGTGTACCTTTTGGGTTTTAAAGGTTTTGTGCTAGAAAAATGGCTGGCTGGAATGACAAGAGGTTTCTGCTCCTGGGCCGACTTTGACTGCTTGGAGGTGACTTTCAAGGCTCCCCAAGGCCTGGCAGGGGGGAGAGTCTGGGAGTCCATGAGTGACGTCAGCTGTGGACATCTGGGTGAGGGGGGCGCAGAGGCACTGGCTGGTAAGACTGCACTTGATAAAGAATGACTGTAGCTCATACACATGTAAATCAACTCTGTCCTCATATAGACCCTTAAAAATGCATGACTTTCTCTTTTTTTTTTTTCTAAGATTTTATTTATTTGACAGAGAGATAGAGAACACAAGTAGGCAGAGAGGCAGGCAGAGGGAGAGGGAGAAGCAGGCTTCCTGCCGAGCAAGGAGCCCGATGCGGGGCTCCATCCCAGGACCCTGGGATCATGACCTGAGCCGAAGGCAGCCACTTAACCAACTGAGCCACCCAGGCACCCCTGCATGACCTTCTCTTGTAATGGTTTTTGAATTCCTGACCAGAAGTGTGGTTAAACAGTTAAAAAAAAAAAAAAAAATCAGTCCCCATCCTCCACTATTCACGAGAGGTGACCAACATTATAAATGTAGGGAGAAGGTTAAAAGCTGAGTAATTCCCTCCCAGGTACTAAGGCAACAACCTAGAAATCCCCTTTATTGTCATTTTGGACAATAAACTTAAATTTGGTTATGGAAAAGTGTTATCTTCTTGGAGTTTCATTAAAGGTAAATAAAGAAGCTGTACCAGGAAGATTTTACTCAAAGAACGGGGTTAATATTCAGGATCCCCATGGTGCCTCTCTGTTTAACTCCTCGTCATCCAGTCTACGTTGGGACTACATTTCTCAGTCTCTGCCAAATGCAGGTTTTATAGTTCTTCGACTCTTTCCTGGTGTTGTAGTGAGCAATGCCTATTATGCCCATGGCCCGTTCAGTTAATTCTGCAAAGAACCGGAGGGCAGTTTGGCAGAGTTTCTCTCAATCTTAAAAGAACAATTCCAAAATGAAATTTATATTGAGATAATCGTGCATTTGCATGCAGTTGTAAGTGGTAATACAGAGAGGGCTCCTGTGTCTTTGCCCACATTCCCCCAGTGACAGCTTTCTGCAAACCTCTAGTACAGTGGACCTCGGCCACCGACCTCGTTCAGAGTTCTCCAGTTTGGCTTGTAGTCACTTCTGTGTGTGTCTTTAGTTCTGGACAGATCATCGCATGTGTAGGAGCAAACCTCTGACCCGGCCTTCCCCCTCTTAGGAATGTCTCCTCCAGAAATATTTGCAGTTGTACACACAGCCACTGAGACAAAAATATGGACTGCGGCATTTTTGTGATAGTGAAAGAAATGGTCACAGTCTGCCTCCATCATAGGGGGATGGTGAGCTAGTTGGGGCCCAATATGGAAAGCTACACAGTAGTGAAGAAAGAAAGGGCCAGCTATATATGCACAGGGAGAGATCTCCAAGATGAAACAAGTGTGAGAGGCATGGGACAAGATGGTAATATAATTACATTTATGGGAAAAATGTAAAGGGATAAGTGTGTGTCCATATGTCTGCACAGAAATGCATTTTAAAATGTGAAGGACACTCCTCATGTGGCTGCCACGTGTTTCAGTCGGGGATCCCTCTTTGGCATTAAAAAAAAATTAAAAAAACAAAAAAACCTCCACATTCATTTCACAGACAGACTATGCCTGAGACTAACTCAGAGCCTTCCCTCCCTGGGAAGAAAGATGCCCTTGGGACGGCCATCAGCCTGAAGCAGCACCCAGGGATGCAGGGAAACTGGGTCCACCTGAACAAGGACCCGCTGTTTTCAGAAAGGCAAGCCTGTGAAACCTCTCCAGAGTAAAACTTTTTATAATTAACAAAGTAGCAAGTTTCTCCCACACCCCACGGCCCTGCAGCAACCCATTTTCCAATAGCAACCATTAATTATTTATTTAGAAGTTAAAACACAGCGTGGGGAGGAAGGACGAAGCAGGACACTAGGATTTAGGGAAATCCTTGTGGTCAGAGGGAAGAAAATAGAAGTTCTGTCCAAAGGGGCATTTTTGTAACATATAGACACATTTTCCCATAAGAAACTCCCAGAAAAATTGAAACCACATGTGCAGATGGCCTGGGCGTGCTGTGCATGTTGCTGTGCAAGCAAATCAGCAGGGCTGCAGCAAAACCAGCTCTCTCAGCTCTTGGGTTCTGGGGCTTTCTCAACCACGAGAAGCCCCCAAAGAACAAGCAGATCCCAGCAGAGCAAACAACGTTGCAGCAGGGAGTGGTTTCCTTACCCCCACCCTGTTTGTTCCCTTTGCTCTCCAAAAAGTTACAAACTGGCTTTCCTTCCTGATAAACCAAGGCTTCCTCACTGATTGGTCTCAGTTTGGGAAAGGACGTGACATCAGCAACTTTGCAGACTTGGGGCTGGGGGGCCGTTGTGAGCTTTGGCCAACCTCCAGGCAGCTAGGTGGAGCATGTGTGTGCATGAGTGTGTGTGTGTGTGTGTGTCTGGGCGCGTGCGTCTGTCTGACCACAGGTAGTGCTCAGATTACCCCGCCTGTTCTGTTCTCTGCTGTTCTCTACCGTCTGACCAGGACGGTGAGGCTCAGCCAGCCCCAGCACTGGAATTCCCAGGAGCAGGGGGAGCATGGAATTTGGACTCTCCTGAGCAACTGAAGTGGAGCACGGAGCTTGCCCGGCCCAGGAGGGCACCATGGACGGTGAACCACGGGGCAGGAACAGCAAGTTCCTGAGGCCAGGGGACCCTCCTGACACCAGGCTCCTTTCAAACCCATGGATGGGGGGTGAGTCGATGGGCTGTGGAACCCGAGTGCTGGGGTGCTGGGGAGGCTGTCTAACGTGCTTAGGGGAGGAGAGGGCGGGGTGATTGCAGGGGCTCTATCTGGGGTGTGTCCGCAGCTCTGGAAGGTATCTATCCTTTACACGGTTGTTCAGAAAGGTGTACACCTCTATCTGCAGAGTCCCAGAGACTGTACAAAGTCAGTTGTCACAGTTTATTCACCAGTAGAAACGTCAACTCCAAAGAATTATCCTTTGTGGGCCAGATGTATCATGTATATTACATCGGAGGTATAAAACTTATAAATAGGATATTTTTACTGCCAAGAGATTTATGAAAAGGTCTTAGGTATTTGGCATGTAGGTGGGGCTGGGTTCATAAATGATGTCCAAACATTGAGTCCTGATTGATTCACTTTAAAAGGAGACTTTTTTTTTTTTAAACTTTGGAGAAGCATCTTATGGGGATGAATCTTACCTGTCAGGTGGTGGCTTTGCTAACTGTAGAGTCTCGTGCCTCTGGGCAACTGTCATTTTTTGTGAGCATTCAGCAGGTGCCTGGTGACTGAAAGGATTCTGAAAAATGGGTCTAAGCATTAGAGGAGTAATGATGACTTTCAGATTCATGTTATTAGCAAGGCTGCCCATAACACTTGTCTATCAGAGGGGCAATATGCAGGGACTGAGCAGTCGGGTAGGATTTATTACTCAATCATACAGCTGCTGAAAGGGGGAAAAAACCCAGAGGAAATAAAATAACAAAATGCCTTCCCTCCCACTGACTGAGCGGATAAGACTGCCGTGTATCCAATTTTACTTGTAAAAGGCACAGAGCACTCCACGGTAAGTAGGATTTGGATCCGCAAAGGCAGAACTGGACTAATCAGGTTTTTTGAGCACAAACTTGGAGCAGTAGAAAGCAGAGTGGCACCAAAAATTGCTTTTAAAAAATGAATTTGATAAATATATTTTTAAAGCAGCAAATTATATTTCCAAGTTCATTTGGGAAAGAATCAGTAATCTGGATGACTTCCACATGATTATTTTATACCTAAGTATGATGTTTATTTTTATTTCCACTCCAGAGAGGGGTGGCAGCCACTTTTCACTGATTAGGGTTTCTAAAGGTCCTAATCCAACTCCATTTGGGGCAGGATTGGTGGGTGGAGGGGAGCAGGGGCCCATATACTCAAAGGTCTGGTGCTTAGAAAGCGGACACACTGTCTCAAGTACGATGCAGATAGTCTTAGGGAGTCTGCTGAGGACCAGTTTGGAGAGATGGAACTCAATCATGGAGCTGCAAAAGGCTCGGTGGAGTTAAGCCTTCATGAGGCAGGGAATTGAGAGCCATCGATGGTTCTGGAGTGGAGCTCTGGCAGTAAGGAAGACTGTTAAGAAAATGAATTTGGTGGTTACAGTCAGGATGGATGGTGGGATCAGGGGAAATTCCTGCACTTATCCGCTGGTTCTCCAGGTGTCTCATGCACGGGCATCACCCGGACGGTTTGCTCGCATGCAGATGGCTGGGCCCCACCCCCAGGGCTCCTGATGCCCTAGTAGGCCTGGGTGAAGCCTGGGAGTCTGCATTCCTAATAAGCTCCCAGGTGATGCTGATGGTGCTGTTTGGGGACCAGGCTTGGAGAACCATGCACTCACTATCTAAGCATGGAGCTTACATTTGGCTCGAATTTGGGAAATGACAGAGAAAGGGGAAACGGGTGACAATTTCAAAGGAGAGAGTGTTCAGGGTACGTTGCTTGATTAAATATTGGGACTAAAGGAGGGGAGGCAGCCGAAACTGTAAAGTTTTGAAGGCTAAATTAATGTCAGCCAAGGGGACGAGGTAAGAGAGAAGCTGGGGACGGGAGCTGGCATGGGAGCAAAGTGAGGAAGGGAGGACAGGGCTTCTGCTTTGAACATCAAGCACACAGCGTGACCATGTGGCCCGGACGCTGGGAAAGCGATAGGTCAGGATGCCGAGACCTCAGAGTGGTGTGCAGGGGCTGTGCTGAAATTCTGGGAAAGGAGAGCTGGTCCCATGGCCCAGAGCTGAGAGCCAGGGATGGAGCCCCGGGGCTAGGCCTGCAGGTGAGCGCGCAGGACCAGTGAGTTACAGAAGCAGGAAGAGATTCGGATGTCGTCATTCCCCAGGAACTAAAGGAAGAAAAGTTTCCAAAGAAGCAGAAGTCACAAGGGCAGATGGCAGGACACCTCTGCTCTCCTTCCTCGTCCCCTGCCTCTGACTGGCCAGGTCCCCCTCACCTTCCGCCCCCCAGCCCGGCCACTGCCACCACGAAGCCCTCCTGGGCTTCTCTGCTGCTCCGTTCCTGAGTGGAGCCCGGCTCCCCCTGCTTGGCACCAGCCCTGCCCCTTGGGCACAACCTCAGTTCTAGCTGAATTGCTCTTGGTTATGCTTCTGCAGTCCTGGCCTTGGTGAGGTGTGGAACGTCAAGTACCCAGAACGCTGTTTCCCAATGACCCAGCCGAGAGACTCAGCTCAGGTGAAGCGTGTCCCCCAGGACAGGACCGGGTCAGGGGTTAACTAGGGCCTAGGTGCTGTTCGTCTGGGGGAACTTGGCTGCCGCCTTTCTGGCTTGCAGGTCTTTCTCGGCCTCCTTCTCTGAAGCCAGGGAGGAAAGGATATGCAGAAGAGCCCAGCTCTTCGTAGAGACTGGTTTAATGCTTCGGTCCTCTGCCGGGAGCAAAAACCAAACAAACGGACAAAGGAATGTCTTTTTTTTTTTTTTTTTGCCCTGAAAATACCTTGTTATGAGTTGAATTCTGTCTCCCCACAAGATAGGTTGGAGCCCCAACCCTCAGAACGTGACCTTATTTGGAAATGGGGTCGTTGCAGATGTAATTAGTTAAGATGAGGTCATTCTGGAGTAGGGTGGGCCCTAATTCAATGACTGGCATCCTCATAAGAAGAAGAGGGGAGAAAGACAGGGAGAAGGCCTGTGACAGCAGAAGCCAAGATTGGGGTGACACGTCTAACAAGCCAAAAAACCCAGAGAAGATGGATGGTCACCACCTGAAGCTAGAGGAGGCAAAGAAGGAAGGATTCTTCCTTAGAGCCTCTGGAGAGAGCATGGCCCTGACAACACCTTCCTATCTGACTTCTAGCCTTCAGAACTAGGTGACAATGAATTTCTGTCGTTTCAAGCCAACTTTGTTACGGCGGCTCGAGGAAACCAATGCATACCTACTCGTAGCAACTTAGGAGAATACGCTGAAGGAGAAACGAAACACCACCCATAACCCACTGAGTAGGTCATCACTCCTGCAGGTTTTTGTAGAGAAATTTCTTTCCTCACAAAGTCGAGCCCACCCTGTAGGGAGTGGGCTCACATTTAAGGAGCAGACAGGCACCGACAGGCACGGAAAGGAAGCAAGCCCATGCGCTCATGGTGGCTTTTGAGATATCGGGGTGCCTCGGCTTTTCTGGGGAAACCTGCCTGACCAGGCAGAATGGGTGCTGCCGTGCGGTCCCTGTGGAGAAGGCAGCCTGAGAGAGAGACAGACAGACAGAGACCAAGAAAGAAGAGGCTGGGCGATGGGGCTGGAGAAAGAATGACAGTGGACAGGTCTGACTAGCCCAAGAGCTGCCTCAGTGGGCCTTTCTGTTTCCTGTTTCTGTTTCTCTTCCTCCTCTTTTCGTTTGTCCTGAAATCCAGCCAGGGTCCATCATAATTGTGACCCAGCCCCCAGCTCCTCTGCTGTGTTGGTGCACACCCCTGAGCCTCCCCTTACTGCGTCCCGTAGGCCGAAGGCAGACGCTCCCGCCCTCTTGCGGCCACCCAACCTCCTTTCTGCCCCTTGACCTTGCAGAACGTTTCCTAGGAGGGAGACAGATTTATGCCACTGCCTCAGAGCTCAGAGCTTCGTTAGTAGCTCTCCCCAGAATGTACCAATTAACGCCTTTAAAATCCCTTCTGAAATAATGGAAAATTAAAAAAAAAATCATTCCAGAATTGCAATAAAAATGAAATGACAGCCTTCCTAATGCGCTGCAGGGTTTGACAGAGACTCGATTTAAGAGAAAGGTAGGTTTTGGGGCGCCTGGGTGGCTCAGTCGTTGGGCGTCTGCCTTCGGCTCAGGTCATGGTCCCAGGGTCCTGGGATCGAGCCCCTCATCAGGCTCCCTGCTCAGCCAGGAGCCTGCTTCTCCCTCTCCCACTCCCCCTGCTTGTGATCCTGCTCTCACTGTCTCTCTCTCTGTCAAATAAATAAAATCTTTAAAAAAAAAAAAAGAGAGTGAAAAGTAGGTTAGGAGCGTGGCGTGCCCCATTTTCACCTCGAACCCCGCTGCTGTGTCTGTGGCATTGCCAGCGACCCCACTTGGGCGTCGATTTTCTGGCAGTAAAACCAGTAGACCCTGGCTGAGGGAGGGTTCGGGAAGAATCCTTAACATACGCTCCGGGCTGTGTCGTGTACAGATAATGGCCCTTGAGTTTCAAAGATGGTGGTGGGGTCAGTGGAAGAAGGGATGGTGACCTTGAGTCCCCTCTTCATCTAGTCTCCTCCTGGGAGCATTTGCGCCTTCTGGCGGGAATAGGTCCCCTTTCCTGGCCTGCGTGCTCTCTCTGGCGTTAGCAGGAAGGCAGGCAAAGCTGCCATCCATAGCTCAGTGCCTGCCTGGGTGTGGGTTCCGGAAAACCCTGGAGAAACCTCTCCCTGATCTTCCCAGGCAGGACCCACACAAGACGTCCATCTCCGCCATCTCTTCAGTGTGTTCCAGAGCGAAAGAGAGTGTGTGGGGACCAGTCCCTGTTGCAAATTACGGTGTTTACTAAACCGTGTGTGTGCAGGTAGGCGTATAGATACATATCTCCATGCTCTCGATGCTAGAAAAATGTCCCCCTACCCACTGTCACGATTTTAAGTCTTTACATAATCACTCAGTTGTTCAGAGGCCTGCTGAGGCTGACGTCCTCGTATAAATGTGAGATGAAGTTTGGCTTTGCCAGGACCCAAGTTTTTCTCCCGGGCAGGAGCGATAGACGCGTTATGATAGGCTTACCGAACGCTAGTCTGAAATGACTTTAAATTAGAAAGGGAAGCCTCCTACACTGCTGACGGGAAGATGAAGTGGTACGACCCTTTTGGAAAAGAGTTTGGAAGATCCACAAAAGGCTAAACACTGGGTGCCCGTGTCGTACAGTGCTTCCACACCTAGGTATGAAGCCAAGAGAACTGAAAACGGCCATGCACAGATTTGCGCATGAGTGTTCATAGCAGCGGCATTAATAACAGCCAAGAAGTAACAACAACCCAGGTGTCCATCAACTATGAGCGAATAAATAAAATGCGGTCTATCTATACAGTGGGTGTTACTTGGCCATGGAAAGGGATGAAGTACTGATACGTACTATAACGTGGATGGACCTTGAGACCTGACGCTAGGTGGAAGAAGCCAGTCACAAAGGACCGCGTACCGTGTGATTCCACTTACATGAAATGTTCACTTTGGCAGATCTATAAAGACAGACAGTAGATCAGTGGCCGCCAGGTGTCGGGGACAGTGAAACTGGGGAGTGACTGCTAATGGACAAGGCGTTTCTTTTGGGGATGATGGAAGTGTCCGAAAATTGACACCGTAGTCGTAACGGTTGCACAACTCTGTGAGAACCAGTGAGTTGTACACTTGAGGTGGGTGAAGGGATGTAGGTTATAAGTCAATCAAGTTGTTAGACAGACAGATGTAGATGGTCAGCCTCCCACCACGTGCACCAGGGCAACACCCTGTGCTTCTCGATGACACAGACTGTGTCTGCTTTGTAAATACCACATTCTAAAGTCGGGGCACCAAACTGTTGCAGGTTGCCTTTTTTATTCCTCTTTTTTTTTTTTTTTAGATTTTATTTATTTATTTGACAGAGAGAGTCACAGCGAGAGAGGGAACACAAGCAGGGGGAGTGGGAGAGGGAGAAGCAGGCTCCCCGCCGAGCAGGGAGCCCGATGTGGGACTCGATCCCAGGACCCTGGGATCATGACCTGAGCCGAAGGCAGACGCTTAACGACTGAGCCACCCAGGCGCCCCCTTTTTTATTCCTCTTAAAGGAGTACGCAATTCTTTATTTACTGTAAATGGAAGGAGTAATGGTTTCAAGACGAAGGAATAGAAAGTAAAGCCCATTTTTGTCTCTAGTTGATAATATAATTGCATCATTTTTATGAAATCTGAACAGAGTTACAATTTAGGAACCAAATTACCTGCCCGGACTGTTTAGGCTGTCAACTCTAATTATCTGAGCTCCCTTTAAGAAAGGGGAATGTGCCAGGTATGTTTCTTACCAGCTGAACACTTGGAAGGAGAAATGGATTAATCATCATGCACATGGTGATCCATTCAGGTACCATTTGCAAATTTCTTTTAAAACGGATTTTCAAAACCTTAATTTTTGGCTCTTCCTTCTCACTCAAGATTTTGTGCGGATTGTATTTTGCATTAGCTCTGAGAGTGCAGAATTAGTTGTCCTTTTAATTCTAACTTGGAGACAGATCTTTCCGTATCTGTAGTCTGGAGGGTAGGCTCCAAGCCCTAGAAACAGCAATATTTTTTTCCTGAGAGAATCAGGAACCTCAGAGAATGCTGCGAGGCCATCAAGTTTCTATTGAGCACAAGGTTTTGGAGGTAGGACAAGCCATTTCACGTAAGGTACTCGTAGTGACCCCAGAAGGAAAGCATTGGATGGACTGCATGTCGGTAGGCTTGTTCAGCTTCCTCTTACCTATAAAGGCTTCATGAATCCATCTGGAAGGATAGTAATTTGCTCCCTGGGACAGATTTTCCAGGGCCTTGATAGCTCCAGATAGCAAGGCAGACCTCAGCCAACGCGTGGTAAGTACAAAATGTCCTAGCCTCCTCCTTTCTGGCTTTTTCGGTTGGTAGTAACTGCCCTGGTTGCCCAGGTCTCCGTAGGTTTTAGGAGACACACCAGTTCCTTTAGGAGGCGTGACTGCTATCAGACCATTCTGCCTTGTCACATTATGACTTCCTGGGTTTGTTCTGGAAATCAGACACAGCTTGAGATGAGGAAAATCAGGTCTCTGCCTCATTCGGGTTACCTCCACGTTCAATTAGAGAGAGGAAACCATTTAATATGTTGGGATAGGGTTTACAGGCTTCCTTCCGAAGAATGTGTATTCTTCCTATATGGTCATAGAATACATTTGCTGTTTGAAATAGCAGTGATGGTGGGGTATAATCAAGACTCTGCTTAATGGTAGGGCAGGGTAATGATAGTAGCTAATAGGTATTGAGCTGTGGGTAAGTTTATTGCTGTCCTCACATGACAGGGAAGGAAACTGAGGCTCAGAGCCTGTCCGGGGACCCACAGCTCAGAAGCAGCCATGCGGGTCTGAATTCAGAGCTCTCTCAACCACACTGGCGTGCTTCCTTTTGGGGTAGATAATGTCCCCGTTACAAGGTTAGACTGAACTCTACTTTGTGCTTGATATTGGGACAGAAGATAGTCCATAAATAGATATGGTTCTGTTTAGATCTGATTTCAAACCTAATGGTGTATGTAATGATGTGATTACTACTATTAGTATATGGTGCTGTTTGCTGAGATACCAAGTTCGGATTTCATGCAGGAAGCTCGACTGGCCACCACAGCTTAACACGCTAATGCTGGTAATTAGTGAAGCTCTCACTTAACGAAATGGACCCTTTGCCTTTGAAACCAGTATGTAAATGGAAGTCCAGTGGTCAGTCATCCCAGTCTACCTCTTTTGTCCTCAGTTTGAAGACTGGCTGGAGTTCGTTCTTTAGCTATCTCGACATTTCACATAAAATGTGTACTGGGAGCATCAGTAGAAGGGGGAAATGCTGAAGGGCTCATGGGAGTCTTGGCTGATTGACTCCAATGTCTGCATCCAGGAAGACCCCTTGGGCTCTTACTGATGGGCGAGGATGCGCCTTGGGTCTATAGCGCGTTAGCAGGATGTAACCTGTTCCTCTCTTTCCATGCAGATGTTGTGTCTGATTGGTCTCCTATGCATGAAGCTGCCATCCATGGACGTCTGCTCTCTCTGAGGAACCTCATCAGCCAGGTATGTGGCTTTTGAAAAAAAAAAAAAAAGACATTAAGAATATCCTATCGCTCACCACGCTGAGAAAAAAATCAGTCTGATTTATTAAGATAGAAATTTCCTCTTTGGCAAAATGAGGCGAATCCCGACCCCTTTAATCATTTCTTTATCTGGAGGCTGGCATAAATACTAGAATTTAGTATAATTCTATGCACATAATAGGTACTATTATACCTATCGGGTGAATAACAGGCAGATTAGTGCATTCAAGTTGCTTTCACTTCACTCCATAGACTGTGTTCTTGAAAATTATCATGCGAAACAGTTTTTCTCAACTGGGGCAGGACAGCCCTCTACCTCAGGAAACTATCCAGCCCCAAATGCCAGTAGCTCGGAGGTTGAAAACCCCTGGTATAAAAGAAATGCTTGAAAATGTCTTTTTAAATATGTAATCTTACCATTTCAAAGACCTTTTCAGTCTTACGGAACCTCTAGCTGATAGTGGCTCTGCCCAGTTTGATACCAGTTTCTCCGCTCCACAGGTGTAATTTCAAGTACACGTTAATTTGAGTTTTGCTGGTTTGAAATTGTTGGGAACTTAGGCAAAGATACTTGTAAAAACAGTTGAAATCATCATTCAAAATTCTAACAAAAGTTTTTGTTCAGAATGTTCTGTTTTCTGAAAAGACTATAGATCTTTTCAGGTGGGAGCTCTTGGCCCTTTCTGTACCCTGGACCCTTTGGCAGTCTGGCAAAGTCCGTGGACCCCTTCTTGGCCTAATGTTTTAAATGCATGAAACCCAATACTGAGAAGACCTATCAAATTAGCGAAAGAACAAATGAACTGCATTAAATGAGATTTAGTGGCGATTCCAGTAACTACCATATTTTCTAAGTAGGTTGAGTGGGTATTTTGAGATATTTTAGATGTCTACAACAATCGTAATGCAATAAAAGTGTCTGTGATTGCTCTCAGTGACAGTCGTATGTACTGCTATTACCACTGTGGTTTGTTGTCTGGATTCCTAATGGAAGGACATCAGACATTTTAGGTAGTTGCCAGTGAAAATAAATGTTTTAAATTAAAAAAAAAAATCCAATTTCATGGATCTATCTAGACTAAGAAATCCTCCTGTAAGATAACAATTTCTAAAGAAGAACTTCAGACTACCCTAAGCCACTATCTTAAGCTGCTTATGCTAGCAGCAGCCTATTATAAACAGAAATCTAGATAGTAACACATAACTCTAGCTAAAAGCAGTTAAGCTGCTTCTCAGATAAAATGAAACATTTACCTTATTTTGGTAGGATGAAAAATGATCACTGTAGCTTTTATATATCACTTATTAAATTGGACCAATACTCATTTATAATCAGTATTTATATGTTTACTGCACATCAGATGGAACCATATCTTTATCTAAGCTCTATCACATTTTTTGAGCAACTTATCTTCTTGGAACCTCAGTTTCTGCCTTCATAAAATGAGCATTCCAATAACGACCTGTATCAGTCAGATCTTGCTGGGCAACAAACCACCCCGAACGGAGGGGCATAATACAATAAACACTTATTTCTGGCCAGCGAGTCCTTGGGTCAGCCAGCCTAGGCTGGGCTTGGCTGCAAGCTGTGGGTTGGGGGCGGCTCTCCTGCATGCCTCCCATCCCTCTTTGAGCCGCCTACCTGAGGAATTTCGTCCTCAGGGCAAAAGGCTGGAGCACAGCAGGGCAAGCCCAGCCGGGCAGGGTACTTCCGGTCTGTTCATGTCACATCTACCAACATCCCGTTGGCCAAAGCAAGTCGGAGGACCAAGTCTGAAGTCAAGGATGAAGGAAGTACATTTTATTAACTGTGAGGTGATGGCAAGGGTGTGAATGTATTACACTGCTATGGGAGAGTAAAGAATTAAGACCAAAAATTCAGTCTATTAGGTTACCTTATGTGGGTCTGCGAGGATTAACTGAGGTGGCGTCATGTAAATTACCTATTCCCGTTACCGTCATCACACATGGTATTTATTTTCTGATTACGATCTAGTAAGACTTCGGCTAATCAAAGAATAATGACAAACACAGTTGCTAAACCAAACATATTTTAGGAAGGGAAATAAGACCAACATTCAAATGTCTATAAAACAAAGAGAAAAGAGAAAAGAAAGAGGAAAGAAATTCTCGTTTGGCCCAAGAAGGGAGAAACTGAATCCATAACTGTTCTTCACCATGGCTTCACATTAAAATATCTGGGATGTTTTAAAAAAAACAACAATGCCTGGGCCTCACTCCATATATTCTGATTTAAACTAGGGCAGTCTTCATGCATTAGTAGTTTTTTTTTTCAGATTTTATTTATTTATTTGAGAGAGAGAGAGGGAGAGAGAGGAGAGAGAGAGGGGGCAGGGGCAGAGGGAAAGGGAAAGGAAGAGAGAATCTCAAGCAGATTCCCTGCTGAGTCCGACTTGGGGCTTGATTCTGTGACCCTGAGACCATGACCTGAGCCAAAATCAAGAGCCAGATGCTTAACCGACTGAGCCACCCAGGTGCCCCCCCCTGCTTTGGTAGTTTTTTAAAAGCTCCTGTAGAACCACTATGTTCAAGGATTTTTTTTTCTTTCTTTTTTTTAATTAGCATAATGTATTATTTGTTTCAGGGGTACAGGTCTGTGATTCATCAGTCTTACACAATTCACAGTGCTCACCATAGCACATACCCTCCCCAGTGTCCATCACCCAGTGACCCCATCCCTCCCACCCCCCTCCACTCCAGCAAACCTCAGTTTGTTTCCTGAGATTAAGAGTCTCTTATGGTTTGTCTCCCCTTCCGGTTTCGTTGTTCAAGGATTTTTTTTTTAATAAAAGAGACCATTATGATAGTGTAGGAGAGAGAGAAAGGCAATTGGACGTGAAAGAAATAGTAGGAGGAAAGAAACAAAAAGACCAATAAGTTGGATTTCATTAAAATTAAGAACTTCTTCATCAAAAGGCAATATTTAAAAAGCAAGGAGGCAAGCCACAGATGAGAAAATATTTGCTATGTATATATGTACATCCATCCATCCGTCCAATGAAGGGCCTGTATTCCTTGTCTAAAATTAATACAAAAAAAGATAGGCAACCCGACAGAAAAATGAGCGAGAGACTTGGACTGGCACTTCGTAAATATTCAGTAAATGTATCCCACTATGCTGATTAGTAATTGGGGTAATTCAGATTTCACGTAGGAGATGGTACTACCGGCTCTTCCCAGCGGAAGGGGTAAATGTGAAAAGACCGATGATACCAAGCTTTTTACCTGTGTAGTGATAACATGTATATTTTCTTTATGATAATTCACTGAGATTGACACTTAGGCTGTATGGACTTTATTGCACTTCAATAAAAATTTATTTTAAAAAACAGTAGCGGTTTGTTAGGTCAGCAGAAAGCAATCATGGTACCATGGGACCTTAATTTGGTGGTTCTCCATCTGGACTGCACATTAGAATCGCCTTGAGATGTCTGGGATAAGGTGGGGCTCTTAGAAATCCTGATACCTGACTTTAGCCTCCTTTGATTATATGGCAAATGCTCTGAGATGCAGCCTGGGTATCAGGAGTTTGAAAGCTCCCCAGGTGATTCCAAGGCACAGCCGAGACCGAGAACCTTAGCAATAAGGTCTGGCTGCAAGCAAGTGGTGGAGACTGGCTGTTCAGTTCCTTGAATAAAACTCCTTATGCTGCCCCCTGCAATCCTCAAAGGGCTAAGTCACTACCAAGTGGAAACGAGGAATGATCCTGGTGTTCTGAAACACCAGATCTTTCAGATGTGGCAGCTAATGGAAGGCTAAGTGGTAAAGAATAAGAAGAAATCTCAGATCATGACTGCCTGCAAGTTACAGCGTGCTAAGCATACATCATTTCTTAGTCCTCGTAACAACCTTATAGGGTAGGTACAATTGTCCCCATTTTACAAAAGAGGAAACTGAGGCTTAGGGAGATAAGTAACTGGCTCAAGGTCACACTGCTTGTTGGGTGATGGTGCCAGCATTTGAACTTGGGAATCACGCTGCTTACCCCCGCTCTGAGGTCTCCATCCTAGGTATGAGACAAGATAGTGGGGCCATTCAGAGAATTCGGGCTGGCGAGACAAGGAACCCTTTTCAGGGAGAGTTTGGTTGTTGGCAGAGGCTCAGTTTATGTTGTTAGTTGGGTCTCTAGGTGGTTATGTCTTAGCAGGAAATTAGAAACATGTACCAGGGGCAGAGATTTAGTTTTGAAAGCCCTATACAATATGTAGAGAGTATTGAGAGAAAAAAGAAAGGATCTGAGGGCAAATCCTTGAAATGCCTGCATTTAGGAGATGTGAGGAGGAAAAGGACACAGTTAGTGAGAGAGACAGAAAAGGACAGTAGGAAGTCAGAGATCGAGCTTTTTTCAGGGAGAACTTGGTTTTCGAAGCCAGAGGAGACGGTTCACGAGGTTGGGATGAATACATAGCAAATCCAGAGGTGGAAGGAGGCAGAGGACAGGGCAATATATATTGGATTCAATAAGTAGGAAGTCTCTGGTGATCTTTAAAAGCAGTTTCAGCAGGATTGTGCTGGTAGATGAGAGAAGGGCTAGAAGTAGAGACAATGGGGACAGACTATTTTTGAATAAAGGGGAGGGAAGCAAAGGGGAGAAGAGCCTTCGATGGAAGTTTGGTAGAGGGTCAGGAATGAAGATGGGAAGACTTCAAAAGGCAAAAGGAAAGTGTGCCTGAGGAGGAGAGAGCTGGGGAATGCATGTGAGAAGGTGGCTGAAGGCAAATCATGAGGTGGCAGAGGGACCGGGTGAGGTCGCGGGCTGTTGGGGTGAGCTCAGATGTTTCTTTCTCAAAGAAAGGAGCAATGGAAGAACAGAAGACTGGAGACATGCAGAGAGATTTTAGAGGTGGGGAGAGGGGAATGTAAGAAGTCCTCACATCAGGTGTCTTTGATCTCCTTGCTACAGCAGGAGGGAATGATGGGTTTGATGAACGTGAGGGAGACAGCTGCTCGTGACCTTCTGCCCTGCGTGTAGAGAATGATGTGTCAGGTGTGTACAGGACAAAGGAAAAAGCCGAACCTTCCTGTAGTCTTCAGGTTGGTTCAGGCGGGGGGGTGGGCGGGGGACATGTGGTTTGAGGCTGGAACAGAAAGCTGCCAGGTACCGAGCGCTGTGTCACTGTGGGTGCCCAACCCCCAGGCCCCGTCAAAAAGAGCATCTGATGATAGGCTGAGATGAGGGACAATTGATTACAGAAAGGGTTAAAGATAAGCCATTTAATCCATGTTTTAAAAACCTGAGAACCCACTGGGGATCAGACTCTGTGTGAAGTAATGGGTTAAAAATCACCTGATGATATTCTAGGATTCAGATTTGTTGATAGTTCTGACCAGTTGCCACCATTCATTTAGAGTAGCGCCGTAGCTCAGTGAGGGACTATATGGGCAGTCCTACATTTGCAAAGTGAACCTGAAGGTAAAGGACCCTCTTTGTCATGTGCTTACGTAATGTGTGGTGAAAACTTTTTGTATTGTAACTCATTTCTTTTTTGCATTTTCATTTACCTGGGTTTATGTAGAAGTACCCAAATGATTGCTTAGAAATGGCAATGGTCTAAAAAAAAGAAAGAAAGAAAGAAAAGAAATGGCATTGGTAACCGGAGGAGTACATTGGTAATAACAGAACACCTAATACGTAATTCCTTTAAAGGGCAAGTCTTCTTTCATCTCATGATCTGTTGCCCCGGGGAGTTACGAATTTCTTGTGTTTTCTAGCAGTGTAAGTGGAAGAGATTGGACAAATATAGAGCATTGAGGGGGGGCAAAGAAGGATCTGAGAACAAATCTTTGAGGGGATGTCTCCAATTAAATAATAAAATAAAATAGATGCCACGCTCAAGTCCACGCGCAGCACTTGTGAAGGGATCAATGCAATTTTGAGTCGGTGGTCAGTAAGCATTTATTCAGTGCTCACTGGGTACAGAGGGGATGCAAGGTTACAAAGGAGGGGAAGATGTCGTCCCTTCCCTCCCTGTGAACAGCAGGGCCGGGGGGGCAAACTACTGTAAGGGATGTTGGAATTTCTCATTTACGAGAATAATTTACGGGTTATTTCGAGTCTCCCAGAACCCCTCCCCAGGTCCACCCAAAGAAAGGCTCTGGATTCAGGATCCTGTTGACTCAGGCGTATGTCTATGAGGTCACCCATCAGAGAATAAAAGCCGACAGGACAGGATGATCAGGAGGCTGACTGACTCATAAATGTCACACAAGTGGAAGAATGTTTGTTAGGAATGATGATGTGGGAGGCAATTCAGTGGAATGATTTTAGGCAAATTTTAACTATTAGGGGAAGAAAAGGTACAATGTATTACCAAGTCATTAGTTAAACTAACCATGTTCTTAACTAATGTGTCCCAAGAAAAACAACTTTTATTGTACCCAGTTTCCTCCTGTTAAGGATAATGTATTCCATGATCAGGACATCTGTGGAGCCTCTCCTGGAGTTCTTTTGATATTTTGCTTGGTTTGGGCTCATAATCCATCTCCTGGAGAGCATATTTTCCCAGAGGTTGATGAACCCCAGGGCCTTCTGACAACTCTCTTGGCTCTTCGGACCTCGAGTACCTAGAGTGAGAACGTAATCGCCCCTCAGCCTTAGGACTTTCTGCCTCTGTCTGTGGAGGTTCACCTCATGCTTTGGCCCTGCGTTAGTCATCTCGTGCTGTGTAACAAATTACCCCCAAACTCAGCAGCTTCATGTAATAGACCTGTTTTAGCTCCCAGTGTCTGTGGGTCAGGAATCTAGACACAATTTACCTGGGTCAGGGACTCGTATGAGTCTGCAGTCAAGGTGAGGGTCAGAGACGGAGACATCTGAAGGCTCGACTAGAGGTGGACCTGAGTGCTAACTCACTTACGTGGCCATTGGCAAGGTTTGGTTCCTCCCGGGTTGTTGGACTGAGGGCCTCAGGTCCTGGGTGGCTGTTGGCTGGAGACTGCTCTCCGATCCTTGTCGTGGACCTCATCGAGACAAAAAGCCAGCAAGTGAGAGGACAACAGAGAGGGAGAACAAGATAAAAGTCAGTCTAGAATGTGTATCCCCAAGAGTCAGATTGCTGGGTCACAGGGATGCATCTCGTCAACTCTAGTAAGAGGCTGTCCAACTGTTTTCCTGAGTGGCTGTGGCATATTACCCTTTCACCAGCTGCACGAAAGTTCCTTTTTTGTTTGTTTGACATCATTAGCAACACCTTAGCGTACTGTCAGACTGGGAGCATTGTCATAGGGCTGGATGTGTGGCTGGAACGCCACCCTGTGGAGCTGTGGCTTTGCACCCCTTACTCTGCCCACTTCGTCTCCTGCAGGGGTGGCCTGTGAACCTCATCACCGCAGATCGTGTGTCCCCACTCCATGAGGCCTGTCTCGGAGGTCATCCCTCTTGTGCAAACATTTTATTAAAGCATGGAGCTCAGGTAGGTGTGACTCAAATAATGTCTTAGAAACCACGACAAATGCCCATTTCCATCCCTTTTGAATAATTTCTGACATTTTTGACCAGCCTGATTTGAAGGTCGAAGAGGGGTGTTTTTCAAAAGTATTACATCTATCAAGCTGCTTTGCCTTAGCGATAGATGAAGTACTGAATTTTTAGCTAGGGAGTAATGGTTTGAGTCTGCATCATTTTCTTTAACAGTCACTACTAATAAATAGCTGTTGGATTTCTGCCTTTGTTCCCATGGCTGGAAGGTAATGAAATATTATAGAAAATATAGAACGTTTGGCCCCATAAGACCTGAATAATGGTCCCAAACCGTGTCTACCATTTGCTAATATTGGAAACTTGGATAAGTTATTTAGGTTCTGAGCTTTTAGAGTCCATAGCTGAGAAGAGGGGGAAAATAACAATGAAGCTGTGTGCCCCGGAGAGAGGAAAGAGCTTTGTGGCATGTACAGCATCTCCGCCCCAGTGGGCGATTACCAAACACTGTGTCTACCCGTTATATTTGGCCATGTAACAAGCCACCGCAACTTAATGACCTAAGACAAGAGCCATTTATTTATCTCACAGTTCCTTGTGCTGGCCAGATAGTTCTTCAGGTCTGGCCTGGATTGGCTCACCTCAGCTAGGCTAACTTAGGCATTCCAGGTTAGCTGACAGGTTGGCTGGGGCAGACTGCTTCGTGATGACCCTGCTGGGGTGGCTGGGGAGACAGGAAACCTCTGTGTGGTCTCTCTCTCATCCTTTCCCTGGTGGCCTGGCCTGCTTCCCCTGGTAGCAGGGATGCCAAGAGCATCAAAAGAAGGCAAGCTCTCGGCTTGCCTCCCATTTGCTCTTGTCACATTGGGCAAAGCAAGTCCCGTGGGTGAGCCCAGATTCAAGGATTGGAAAAGAAGTATCCATCTTGTGATGGCAGGAATTGCAATACTGCGTCACAAAGTGATATGCATACTCTGCAGAGAATCTGTGGTCGTTTTTGCAAACTGCCACCAAATGACAAGCGTGAATACTAAGGTGGTTGCTAGGAGCACACAGAAGTGTTGCTGGCCTTTTCTGATGGGGCGAGAGAGGAAATCTGAAGAGGCCTCCTGGGGGAATGATGTCTAAGCCAAAACGCGAAGGACCTGTTGGAATCCGCCCGCTGAGTCGTGGGTTGGGGCAAGTTATGGGCTTCCCACCCACTGGGAAGAGCAAATGCAAAGACTTGGAAGCGGAAGTGAACAATTTTTTTTTTTTTAACTTCAAATCACTCCTTATGGCCGCAGAGCAGAGTGGGTAAGAGGGGCCAGAACACAAACAGCCTTGTTGTCCCTGCCAAGAAAATGGGCTTTGTCCTGAGAGCAGTAGTAGAGAGCTGTAGGTGAGCGCATCATCGGGTTTATACTGGGGTTAGGAAAACTTACTGCACTCGTGGACACAGGGCTAGGACAGTGGAGAGGCTGAGAGACACCTAAGGTGCCAGTTGTAGGAAGCCTCTCCCTCTGAGGGTTGTTGAGCACTTGCGTGCTCCTGGGAGGGAGTGTCCCCTTAAACTTGGCACCCTGGACATCTTTTGTGCCTCACTAGTCCTCGCCTTCCTTGGAAATGGCTTGTGAGAATGATTTCATCGTCTTCATAATATCTTCACTTAATAATGTAGAAAATTTGCGTTTGGCTTTGCTCTTCCCTATTTGATGATAGCCCAAACACTGTGAAGTCAGATGTGAACTTGTAAGCTTTGGTCGGATTTCCAACATTAGAAAAGATGGCCCCAAAGACTCTAGTTTGATGGCCCTGTAGGACATTAACCAGTCTTGTATCTTTTAGCAGATTTATTTCAGCATTTAATTGACTGAAGATATAAATTCTCCCTTGAGCCAGCTGTACCATCTCACTAGTTCTAGAAAATCTTCGGCACATATTTACCCTCTATTTCTGTGAAAGTCCTGTTTTAAATTTTTAAAAAATAATACAGTAACATCTCTAAAAGGTTACTCTCACTGCTGGAAAGGATACTGGATTGGGGTGGGATGGGTCTAGAATGGAATGTTTAAAGCAGGGATACTAGTTTGTAAGCTATTTAGGATTATCCTGACTAGTTTCAAAGTTCATGTTCCTGGGGGCAGGGAAGTGATAGAATATTCAGTAACATGTTCTCAGTGCTTTACCTCATTGAGTTTTTCACAGCCTTGTGGAATTTGGCATTTTGGTCCTCATTTTATAGCTATGGAACTGAAGGCTCAGAGAAGTTAGATAGCAGCTTAAAGTAGTGGAGCCTGGATTTGAACCCGGGACAGCCCACTGCCTGCTTTCAGCCTGGAGCTTTTCTTTCCAGGTGAATGGTGTCACCACTGACTGGCACACCCCGTTGTTCAATGCGTGTGTCAGCGGCAGCCAGGACTGTGTGAATTTGCTTCTGCAACATGGGGCCAGCCCCCACCCGGCGAGTGATCTGGCGTCCCCCATCCATGAAGCAGCTAAGAGAGGTAAATCTGTTGAGAATTTACGTTTTCCACCCCTCCTTCAACAGACATCTTACTGTTGTGAGAGGAAGGGTGTCTTTAGGGGATCTTTTCTCAGTGTGGGGCCCTGGGACCAGAAACATCAGCCTGGCCTGGCAGGCGATTGCAGATTCTTGGCCCCCACGCCAAACCCATTGACTCAGCAACTCTGGGGTGGGGCCCAGCCATCTGTGTTTTGTTTAGCAAGCATCCAGGTGATTCTGATGCACAAAAAGTTTGGGAATGACCTTTTCAGAGCATCTGGAATGTTGTTCACGGCTGTGGTTCTGGAACAGGGTCTGGCACATGGTAGACTATCCATCAAGATGTGTGGAATACATTGTTGAACCCATGACCCCAGAAAAATCAAATTATTAATTTTTTTAAATAATTTTTAAAAAAGATTTTACTTATTTGTTTGACAGAGACAGCGAGAGAGGGAACACAAGCAGGGGGAGGGGGAGAGGGAGAGGGAGAAGCAGGCCCGACACAGGGCTCCATCCCAGAACCCTGGGATCATGATCTGACCTGAAGGCAGACGCTTAATGGACTGAGCCACCCAGATGCCTCTCAAATTATTTTATAAAACAAATTCTATTCTATTCTTTTTTTTTTTTTTTAGGGCCCTAAAGAATATTGTCTCAGGGCCACCTAGGTTTTCTTTTTTTAAAAAATATTTTATTTATTTATTTGAGAGAGAGCATAAGCAGGGGGAGGGGCAGAGGGAGAAGCAGACTCCCCGCTGAGCAGGGAGCCCCTTCCCCCAGATCAAGAGTTGCATGCTCCACCGACTGAGCCAACTACCCTTAAAATCATATTCCTTTTTTTTTCAAGACTTTAAAAATTTTTATTTATTTTTCAGAGAGGGAGAGAGCACAGGCAGGGGGAGGAGCAGACGGAGAGGGAGAAGCAGACTCCCTGCTGAGCAGGGAGCCCGACATGGGGCTCCATCCCACGACCCTGAGGTCATGACCTGACCCAAAGGCAGACACTTAACTGACTGAACCACCCAGGCACCACCCCCCCACCTAGGTTTTCTAAGTGAAACAAACTTGCAATTTTTGGAAATATAAGATGCTATATATAGCTCAGGGTAATTCTCCACCATGCCGGCCTTTACTGAGTTATCATTGACAAATGAACTTGTATATATTTAAGGTGTACTAACATGATGACTTGATAGACACCTACATTATGAAACGGTTACCACAATCAAATTAATGAACACATCCATCGCCTGATAGAGTTACCATTTTTTGTGTGTGGGGAGAAGACTTAAGATCTACTCTTAGGCAAATTGCAAGCATACACTATGGTATTGTTGCATACAGTTACCATGCTGTATATTAGGTCTCCAGAACTTCTTCAGCTGGGGTAATTCTTTTCATAACACCATAGTTTTCCTGATACTCTTAACTCTGGTACAAAACAATGGCAAGTTCTGCTTCTCCCCATTGTCACCATCATGACCACACGTGGCCAGAAGAGTGTTTATTTCCTCAGTGGCTGTCACAGAATGGCTCCCCATGAGCCTTTACAGCAGCCCTATTTCACTGAATCCATCCCTATGATAATTATCTCCCAAAGCATTGACTTTTCTTCGTTAAGAGATCGCCTGGGTGGCTTGGTTAAGCGCCTGCCTTCGGCTCAGGTCATGATCTCAGGGTCCTGAGATCGAGCCCCACATTGGGCTCCCTGCTCAGCGGGGAGCCTGCTTCTCCCTCTCCCACTCCCCCTGCTTGTGTTCCCTCTCTCGCTGTGTCTCTCTCTCTCAAATAAATAAATAAATAAAATCTTAAAAAAAAAAAGAGAGAGAGAAACGCAAAGGAGTACTGTTGAAAGCATGACATTCTAGACCAAGCAAGAGCGATTCGGCTTTCACCAACCTAGTTTGCCAGGCTGGGCCCCACTCGGGTTGGACTGGGCAGCTGCTTCTCAGCCTCGCCTGTGTCCACGGTGGCCTGTTTCTCCCCGGGCCGGCCGTGGGTGAGCTTCTGGGCTGCCTCCCCGGGCCCATGGCCCATACCATGCCCTTTCTTCTTCAGGCCTACGTGCAGTCCCTGTTCCTCCAGCCCTCTGCCCACTCCCCCTTCCATTTCTGTATTCAGTCTGATTGAAAAGCCACAGCCACTTGGAATAGGTTGCTGGTTGCTTCCCGTGGCTCGGAAACCCCAGTGGAGTTCTGCCCGGAGCTGCAGAGAGAGAACCTCCTCCAGGCAACCCAGTAACTGGGAAATAGCTTTTGGTCCGTGGCAAGTGTAAGCACGCAGGAGAGAGGGAAGGTGGTGTTTCCCTGGCTAAGAGAATGTCTTTCTTCTGCCCTGGGCTGCAGGCCACGTGGCATGTGTGGAGACCCTTGTGGCTCACGGGGGCGACGTGGACCATGACATTGGCCACCTGGGCACGCCGCTCTATTTGGCTTGTGAAAACCAGCAGGTGGCTTGTGCCAAGAAGCTTCTTGAGTCAGGTAATGCAAAAAGCACACGGAACAAGGAAAGATGACAAGTAACCCGAACATCTTTTAAAGCAGTTTGTATTGTAGCAGGGGGAAGAGTGTGCGCCACGGCGTCAGACGAGGTCAGGGTTCAGGGTGGCTGTGTTCCCGGGGAGGATAGATTTTACACTGTTCGCACTTTGGCTCTCTCACTTGTAATGAGAACGATGATGATGAGCGTATCTCCTCCCAGGGTGGTCCTCGGTGATTGTCTGTTCTTCCCCGCCTTCCGTCTCACCTCCTCCCTCCGGCCAGTCATTCTTAGCCCCGCAGGACTCGTACAGCTGCTGGAGCCGGGCTCGGCCTCCCCCCAGGGCCTTCTTCTGCAGTTTGCCTTGGTTTGGAGATTCAGCTTGCCCCATTTTTAGCTCATTGTCGATCTTCTGTGTTCCTCGGAAAGCCCCGTGTCACATCATTCTTTTTCATCTCCCTGCTGTTGTCCAGACCCTTCTTCAGCCTTGGAACTCCACTTCATCACCCTTGTAATGATCTGAGTCCTGCTTATTCTTTAAAACTCCAGTAACCCTTCCCTTCCCCTGAACATTCCTGTGGTTCTTGTTGCCTTCTACTCATTTGGCAGCCATTGCCATGAATTAGGAGATTCATTCTCCTTCTCTCTCTCTCCTTCCCTCCCTCCTTCCCACTGTCCTTTTCTCCCTCCCTCATTCCCCGCACCCCCAATGCTCTAGGTAGATTTTAAGGTCTTCGTCAGGGATGGGTAGGGTTTCTCATCCTCACAAAACCAAGAACAGTACCGGAACAATCCAGTTACTATTTGTCCAGTGGGCATCGGTTTCCATTTTACGAGGGGGACAGCAGCTCAGGCAAAGCCACATGTCCCCACATGTCCTGGTGGGAGCCTGCAGCTGGCCAGACTGGGGATTTGTAGAGAGCGTAGGGATGGAATTGGCTTGGGGTGGTCCTAGAAATCCACCTTACTCCTGAAGAGGATTTTACTTGTAGGTAGCACGCCTGTGGTCAGCACTCAGAGGCAAGGTTTTAAACCTCGTATGCTATATAGCTCGTCTTGTACCTTCAGTCACATCGTCTGATGGCACTTTCCCCGTCTTATTCAATGGAATGAAGTCATCTCCCATTTTCCCGGGATTGTCAGGCCCACTGTCGAAGCACTTTTGTTAAGGGATTTTGGGGCACAGTGCTGTGAGAAGGGGGACGCTTGGACTCTGCTCCCTGGCTGCCTCTGTTATTCTTGTGACTCTTTAGGAGCCAGCGTGAACCAAGGCCGAGGTCTGGACTCCCCTCTTCATGCAGTGGCCAGAGCGTCCTGTGAAGACCTGGCACTGCTGCTCATGGACTTCGGAGCGGACACCCAGGCCAAGAACGCCGAAGGCAAACGTCCCTCGGAGTTGGTGCCTCCAGAGAGCCCCCTGATGCAGCTCTTCTTGCAGAGAGAAGGTGCTTCTCCTTTGCCCGAACCTAAGCCCTAACCCATAGCGACTCCTGTGGGCTCTCGCAGGAGGCAGGTACTTACCTCGTTCTGACTTCTGATACTGTATGAAAGACCGTTCTCTGCCGCCAGTGAATGTGGGGAGCTGAGATAATCTAGTGTCCAACAACGTATGGTCCCGGTTACGTGGTAAAGAACCATCTGTCGCTTGGGATGTTGAGACAGGCTGTTTTGGATGATCTCGTGTTCATGTATGGGGTAGGCCAGCTTTGAAAGAGTTAACATTATTCTAAACTTTCGATATTATATCTAAAACATGCTTTAGGATGATGCAACAGAATCCTCTTCGGGGTTGTACCATGCCCCCGGGATGCACTACACATGGGCCAAACTGCTGCACTTGCTTTCTGGGGGCAAGAAGGCTACTCGTTAAGTGCTACAAGGTCTTCCTTTAATGATCGACAGCAATCTGAAGACATTTACTGTTGCAAGTCAATCAACACCTAAGTCCACACTCCCCCCACAAATAGGAACCGACGCTTGCAACCCAAACAACTAAACACTGTCATTGAGAGCCGTGCGAGGGGGTAGGGTGGTGAGGTTGGGGGTGGGCTGGGAGCAGAGACCCCTCCGATGGCATTCCTAATTGTCCCTTGTAACGGAGAGCAGCCAGCTCAGGATCTGCTTTTTTACTCAAGTGTGGGTTTTGTTACGTTTTCGGGGTTGTGGGACTTTGAAGCAGGCTTCCCTACCTGAGGGGTTCTGATGGCAGGTTATTGGGTTGTATTCTGCCTGCACGCTGAGGATTAGGCTTAGCTCCGTGCAAAGTTGTAAAGCGGCCACAGAATCTTCCTCCTCCTACTCCGACTGCCCAGCATACTTGCAGCCAAAGCCCTGCCTTAGGGCCTCCAGACGAGGCCTGTCCTCCGTGAGCAGTGTCAGGCATAAGGCACAGCTCAGTAGAAACCCCTTTACGTTAAGCAGTGTGACTAATCATCACCAGGCCACTCTCCCTGCATTTCGATGATTGTTTTTTAAAATTCTATCTGTCTATATATAGGGCCCATTTCTCCAGCAGGTACAGATGACACAATGCTTGGGGCCCATGTTTTTAGGGGCCCATAGAAATGTGTTCATTTCCTTTAAAATCCGAAGGAAGAAAGGGATAAAACTCAACCTGGATTATGTGTGTCTTTATACCGACAGAGTGGTAAAATACCATTTTTTTTTAACTCGGGAAAGAGATCCACAAAAGCAAAAGTGCCTCATGGCCCCCTAAAGTTACAAAGTCGTGCACACACACACACACACGTGCATGCGGGTGCGTGCGTATGTGTGTATATATGTGTGTGTGTATCCATATCTATATATCAGTATCTATATCTACAGTTCCTCATCCCCTGCCTCAGCAAAAAATCCCATTGGATTTTCAAATTGCCCCCACTGACTCTTCCCTTCCACTCGATTCCGCAGGCCATTCGTAGGCACCTGCATTGCCTTTCTTTTCTTTTCTTTTTTTTTTTTTAAAGATTTTATTTATTTTTTGACAGAGAGAGAGACAGCGAGAGAGGGAACACAAGCAGGGGGAGTGGGAGAGGGAGAAGCAGGCTTCCCGTGGAGCAGGGAGCCCGACGCGGGGCTCGATCCCAGGACCCTGGGATCATGACCTGAGCCGAAGGCAGACGCTTCACGACTGAGCCACCCAGGTGTCCCACCTGCATTGCCTTTCATTCCTTTAATTCCCATTTTGGTGACAGTGTGGTCAATGATCGCACTGCTTTATAAAATGTAATTTTTCCTCGAGAAAATTACTGCTGCTTTTGCCTCCATGAGTCATTTTTGGGGTTTTGGTGAGGTCACCTCTCAGCAGTCTGGAAGCCCACAGGGCGTGGGGCCAGGCCAAGTGCAGAGAGCCAGACCTGCAGATCCAACACAGCAAATTCGGTCTCTGGATGTCCCAGGGAAGGAGTTCAGGAGTATTACCACCCCACTGGCCTCGAAAAGCATCTAAAGCAGTGTTTACTCACGGCACACAATGAAAACTAAAAATGACTCTCAGCCCAGCATGGCAGGAGCTATAGTGGGTTTTCAGCTCTATTTCTGGGACTTAAGGCTACACTTGTTGTGCATCACCCTACTTAGGGTAAGCAGCAGGTATTCAATTAGTAGCGGTAGTTGCGCTGACCTTCCTCGGATGTCCTGCTTTTCTGCATCTTCCGATACTGCTTTATCCGTACGTCCCACAGTTGTCCGCGCCCACGTGTCTAGCGCATATGATTAGCCACGTCCTTCGACCTTCCTTAGTGAGATGGAAGTAAGTTCAGTTTCCCCACCGAGTACTTTTTGCAGTTTGTTAACATATGCCTTGAGTCCACCGGGAAGCAGTTCATTAGTAGCTGCCTTGAGTCCCCTGAACAGAGTCCGGAAGGTGCCCTAAGGCCCGATGGGGGCCTTGTGAATGTGCTCGGACGTCCGCATTGACAGGACTGCATTGCTTTCTTTGGTTGTGGAGGGGTCTCTCTGCCCTTATTTCTTCTTTTTACTTGCTTGCCTACCGTTGTGCTGATACAGGTTGCCCAGCTCCTCGGCTTGTAGGGCTGCTGTCGCAAAGCCGAGCCGCTGTATCCTTTCACTCGTGTTCTCAACCCTGGCTCCACGATAAGATGACCTGGGGCACGTGCCTTTAAAAAATCCGGATGCACATGTTCCTCCCAGCATGAGCAGAAGCAATGGCCCTGGGGTGGGGCCCAACGTCCTGTGGTTTAAAGCTCCCCCTGATGGGTGCTTCTGAAATGCAGCCTGGATTGAGGGCCCCTGCTCTATGGGATTCTAGAGGGTATATAGCTTTGCTTTTGTGTGTGTGTTTAATAACAAAAAGAGAGTTCCCATTACAGTTTGGTGCAGGGGGTGGGGGTAGGGGGAAATCGTTTCCTATCCTTTTACTTCATAGTGGGGTTTCTCAGCCTTAGCATTGGTGACATTTTGGGCCACTTGGGGACTGCTGTGCACCCTAGGATGTTTCGCAGCATCCCTGGCCTCGACCCGCTAGATGCTAGTAACACCTCTCCCCCAAGTGGTGTCAAACAAAAGTGTCTCCAGGCTTTGCCAAGTCTCCCTTCCTTTTCCCTTCCACCCAACCCCCTGTTGAGAACCACTGTCCTAAAATGTAAGCTCTTGGCTGGTTCCCGATGCAAAGTTTGTGCTCGTTTACTTTTCACCTCTGAGCTGAAGCATTGGGTTAGCTCTGAATGCAGAACAGAAAACAAAGGCCTGGAGAAGATAACATACCCGTAGGCTTCACTGATAGCTCAGTATATTCGAATATCTTAAAATTGCTAAATTATAAAAATGTTTGTATCTAGAAATGCCTTATTTTTTTTTGGAAATACCTTATTTTTTAAGGTAAAACACAAGAAAGCTGTTAAACGAGAATTTCGTTTTCATTATTGGGAATTTTGTGTGGCTTCCTAATTCCAAAATTAGCTGCCTTAAGCCTCCATTAGTGAGACTAAGCTTTGACTTTTTTTTCCAGTCTGTTCTAAATCAAAACCGAATAAGCTCATTTCAGCTAGCTACCAGAAAAAGAGAGAACGTGGCCTAAAAATGCCTCCTACTACAAAAGCCCGAAAATGGTCTTAAGCAGAACCATGTTATTTCCCTATGACAATGTTGCAGCTTGTCTGCTTTCAGGAAGGAAAGGAGAAGTAGCCTTAGATCAATGACACCAACGTGTGGCTTGTCTTGCGATCTTTCTCCAGGGCCCCCTTCTTTGCTGCAGCTCTGCCGCCTTAGGATCCGGAAGTGCTTCAGGACCCAGCAGCATCACAAGATCAATGGACTTGTCCTCCCCGAGGAGCTGAAACGGTTTCTCCTTCACATGTAAATGTGTCAAGGGATTGGCATCACAAACAACCCACCCCGAGTTGAGGCCACTGGCATTTTGAAATAAAGTCAGGTTCATAGAGCTTCGCTGGTCTTGTCACTGAGATTTTTATTTTCGCTGGAAACACACTGGGAACTTCGGTATTGTTGGTTGGGAGGCATGAGGCCTTTCCGCCATTCCCTAGAAGAGGGCGGTGAAAATCCCAACTCTTGTTTGAACCGCTTCGGAAGCACGAATTCTGCCTTCCCAGCGGCCCTGCCAGGTAGGTACCATCCCCCCCTCCCCTTCTCCAGGGGAGCCGCTGAGACTCCGGGAGGTCCGTTCCTCCAGTTCCTCACAGTGACTTGAGGGAAGCCAGGTTCCAGGATGGGTTTTATGAGGCTAACCTGGGGACTCTGGCGTGAGGTCGAATTTTCAGACATGACTCTCGGGGCTCCATCTGTTACGTGGGAAGGAGGATAAAGAAGAAAGAGATTTCTTTGTCTACATCTGACTTTTTTTTTTTTTTAAGCTTCCCCGTTCTTATGAGAAAACCATTAGGCATGTTCTACAACTGTGCCATCCATTACAGTAGCGACTAGCGCGGTAGTTCTCAACCAGGGGTGATTTTGTGCCCTAGGGGGCATTTCTGGGGCAATGTCTGGAGACTTTTTTGGTCATCACAACTTTGCGGGGGTCGGCGGGGGGTACCCCCGGCATCTAGTGGGGAGAGGCCAGGGCTGTTGCTAAAGCACCCTGCAGTGCACGGGCCAGCCCCCGCCGCAGAGAATGATGCAGTCCAAAATGCAAATAGTGCCCAGGTTGAGAACCACTTACACTAGCCATCTGTGGCTGGCTATTTTTAAAAACGTAAAGTAATTAAAATTGGATAAAATTAAAAATCCAATTCTTCGGTGTCACTGACCACATTTCAGACGTTTAATAACCACACGCGGCTAGGGGTTCCTGTATTAGACAGCACGCACAGATACGGATCATTGCAGAAAGTTCTATTGCTGCATCGTTGCAGACATTTCTACTGGACAGCACTCTTCGGATGCTTAACAAGTGGATTTTAACTGCCTTTCAGTTTCTGATTTACATGAGACCTGTAATATAGTTTAGTAATAACGGCTGTAGTCCGTCTTCTCTCGGAGAGATGAATTTGGGGCTCCATTGTATCAACAGAAAGAAAGACAGTGTTGTACCGACTTAGGGCCAGTCCTTACCTGTAAGATGACACGTGGCCTAGATTATCTCTAAAGATATTTCTGAGATAATTTCTGTGACTCTAAATTCAATTTGCTTTTTGGGGGAAAAAAAAAAAAGACTTCTAGAATGTGGTTCTAAAATGCCCAACTAGTTACCCAGCAGATGGCGCTGCTGCCACATCGTCACTTAAGCAAAAAGGCTCCTTGTAAATGACCCATTGTAAGATGGTTTACAACATGGGCTCTGGAAATTTCCATTCAGGAACAAAAACTTTGTAGTGATAAATTCCATTGACGCTGGGCTTCCTTCTTCCCGTCCAGTGTACCCCAAAATGCAAATATGACTCTACAGAACCCCACTTCCCTGCTCCTTTGTTTTCCTTCTCCATCTGATCGTGTTGACATTTATAACTGCTCAGAATTTAGACAAAAAGAACATCAGCATCCTGCCACTTGCTAATTCATTTAATTTCGCTAATTCACTTATTCAGGAAATAATCCGTGCCTGTGTCTGGGCTAGGCCCTCTTCTAGACACCATGAAGGAGACAGGCAAAGATATTATGTTGACTTTCTGGATCTTAACACTGTAGTTGGGGGAATCATTTGCTAAGGAGTAAGGAATGATAGGCATTTTGCTATAGTTCTCTTTTTGAGAACATTAGTTCAAAAAATAGCCTGGTTTCTCATTTAAAATGTATCGGGCAGACTCTTGCTTATGTTAATCTTCCCTCAACCAAATCCTCTGAGTGCAGGATGGTACAGAATTACTAGAACAGCATTTTTCTTCTTAAATCTTCCAGACAATTAACCAATTTGCAAATCCCTATAATAGATGGTCATCTCCACAAATGGGAAAAATACCACCACTACCTCCCTCATTGCAGTTTGGGAAAATTTCAAATTACCTCATTTAGCAGTGCTCAGAAAGAAGATTCGATTTAAATAGGGAGCCTATTTTTATGAGTCTAGATGTGGTTATATTTATAAGTGGCATATACCTTTGAACACTTTTATCACAATCTGGCACAACCTCATAAATTCTATCATCAAACTGGTTCGGTGACATTTCATAGACCCCCCACCCCCCCTCCATGCATGAGGGATGTAGATTTTTAGCCTCACAAAACCATCTTTTAAAAATGGTAATTACTATGTCTGTTTTTAGAGTGCTAACTTAACTCCTACTTATTGTAGCCCAGTCTCCTATTCCAGTCTCCTGCATTCCCTTGGTTTCATTCCCGTAGAAGATGCTGACCGGTTGGTACCCATCTCTAGCACAATTCCTGTTCTAATGAAAAAAAGAGCAAGAAGAGGAAGGCAAGGAAGGTCAATTGATTGACTCTGGGTTTGTACTGGGGTTGATTGACGTGGTGCGGTACTCCGTGTACCAGGTTGGAGCAGTTAGTCATTAGGCAGACGCTTGGGGCTCAGAAACAAGGGACCAAGATGTGCTCAGCTGTCTGTTGTGGAGAACGGGGTTGGGTATTTATAATACGATGAACGCTTGGTATTAGGGCTTGGGTAGAAGACCCAGGAAGCATCAAAAGCAATTAAACAGCAGCTCCCATTTTAGTGGGCTCGCTAACGGCGAGGTCCTATGCATCAGTGATTTGTAAGCCTTACCTCAAACGCTCACAACTCTGTTATCCCCATTTTCCAGATGGGGGTGCGGAGGGCTTACGGAATTTACAAAAAGTCGCACCGTAGGTGGCTATGCCAGAGTTTAAGGAAGAGGCCAGAGCTCTTAAGCCTTAAGCTCTCTGCTTTCTGTCCTTTTCCATAGATCCCAGGGCTCTGGTCCCTGGGTCCTGAAATCCCCTGCCAATTCCAGGCCGGTCTTGGAAGTGGAGGCGGAGCCAAATATGTAGGTCAAAGGTCTGCACACACCTGTAGGAGGTTGGACGTCACCCAGCCCTCTCCCCAACCAAAGGAAACCAGCCTGGGAGGCCCCAGACTTGCTGCTTTGGGGGCAGGCAGCTCAGCCTTGCCTCGGCGGGGATGCTGGTGAGTACAGCACACATTTTCCCGTGAGACCAAGCCCTGAGTGGCAAATGCCATTTCTTTTTTCTGAACAGAGAGTACTTTGTAATAACTTGGTCAGTGTCAAAAATCTTCGCCCGTAATGTGGCAGGGTGGAGAGGAGGCTGCCTGGCCTTTGAACAAAATCATCTAACTGGTCATTTGTTACCTGCACCTACTTGGCTTTTTTTCTTTTCTCACTATATTAGTGCTCTGTTGCCGCAAAATTCTCACAAATGTAGTGGCCTAAAGCCATGCAACTTTATGATCTCATAGTTTCTGAGGGTCAGAAGTCCAGGCACAGTGTGACCGGATTCTCTGCTCACCGTCTCACAGGGCTGACATCAAGGTACTGACCCAGGCTACGCTTCTCTGGGGCTTGGGGCGTTCTTCCTCCCAGATCGCTGGTTGTTGACGGAATTCGGTTCCTTGCAGCTGTAGGACTCAGGCCCTTGTTTTCCTGCTGGCGCTCAGCTTAGAACTGCCCTCAGCATCTAGAGACCTCCCACAGTTCCTTGCTCTGGTGCCCCCTCCCTAGGAATTTCACGGCAAGGATGCGGATGCGGATGCGGCTCTTCCAGGCCAAGTGGCTTGCATCTCCCCAGCTCCTCTGCTGCGGCCAGCTGGAGGAAACTCTGCTTCTAGAGGGTTCGCCTGATTAAGTTAGGACTACCCAGATCATCGCCTGATTTGGGACCTTAGTCACATCTGCAAAATCCCTTCAAACGACCACTTGGATTAGTGTCGAATTGAATAACTGGCAGAAGGAGTGTGGATACCGGGGACCCAGAATCTTGGGAGACATCTTAGAATTCTGCCTACCACGCCTGCTAATGGCTAATTGCCATCAATTTTGTGTTGATTTGTCTGAAGTCCAATATATAATAACATGATCATGATTATTTTTGTTAACCAAACACGTATATAGTGCTTACTGTGTGTCAGGCATGGCTCTAAGATTTTCACAAACATCAACTCCTGTAATACTTACAGTAATTCTTTGATACAGGTGTGTTATGTCCATTTTACAGCTAAGGAAAGGGCCACAGAGAGGTCAAGTAACTTCCCTAAGGTCACACAGCTCTGTCGGGGACCACCTATTCCTTTAATCACATCAAGCCTAGATCAGCAAGTTTGGCAATGACAAATGAAGGTCCAGATGGGACCAAGAAGTGGGATTTCTCAGCCTCAACTCCATTCCCTTTGGAACCTGCTTACTAAGTACAAAGTCACCGGTGTACCTGCCTGAGGGGTGAGGTGGGGGCATGCTGTTCTCTCTTACACTGGTCTTTGTGACTGGTCTTCATGACTCTTCTGTAAGTCCAGGTATGTTATGGACTGAATGTTTGTGTCCCTCCAAACATATGTTGAAATCCTAACCCCCAAGGTGATGGTATTAGAAGGTGGGGCCTTTAGGAAGTGATTAGGTCATGAGGGTGGCACCCTCATGATGGGGTTAAGTGCTCTTATAAAAGAGACCCCAGGGAGTTCTCTGGCCCCTTCTGCCATGTGAACATATGGGGAGTAGATGGCCCATCTCCAAACCAGGAAGCCGGTCCCCACCAGACACCAATCTACCAGCACCTTAATCTTAGACTTCCCAGCTTCCAGAACTGTGAGAAATAAATTTCTGTGGCGTAAACCCCCCAGTCTACAGTATTTTTGTTACAGCAGCCCAAATGGACTTAAGATGAGAAAGGACAGTTTCAACCAGGCAGACGTTTTACAGGAGTCTTCCCTAAAGTTTATAAAACTCAAAAGGGAAACCAAGTAACATGCTTATGAAACGCGGCTAAGTTTGCTACCTGGCCAAGGCCCACCTTCCATGCTCTGGTTTCCTGTCTGATTCCCTGGTGATGTCACGGATAGTGACCAGTCCCGACTCACTAAAGCGTGGCCTTACTCTGCAGCCACAGGACGTATGCCTTATCAGATGGCTCAGTGACCCCAAAATGCTAGGGGCATTCAAATCAGAGGCAGGATAAGGGGGGGGCCTTCTGTTAATGTAATCTGGAAGCTTCTTCTGGTGAGTCAAGAATAGGCACTCTTAGGACTTCCTGTGTCTTACTCCAGTCCCCTCCCTTCAGAATGTTTGGGCCAGGACTTAACGGGAGTCCTGTTCACATTTGGCTTCCACCGTGGGCTCACCTTGATGAGGGACGTGGCAAAAATCCCTGGCACTGTCCTTTCAGTACAGAAAAGGGTCCCACCTTCGTGCTGTATTCTTCACCATGTGATGGAGAATGTCCTCTGCCTAATACACCCTCCAAGACCTTTAGACTCCTTCAAGTGTATAAATTCTCACTGATTTGACAAGATTGATTTTCTACCCTTTACTTTGCAAAATCCATTGTGAGGCAGGAGCAAGTAAAATTGATTTCCGCTCACTTTCCTCCCCACCCAAGGCCTCCTCTTTGCTCACTTTGGGCGATATGAGATTTTTCAACTTTCTATACCCTTTTGAAAGCTTGGGCTTTTTTTTTTTTTTGGAGTACAGTGAAGTCAGGTGGCTCCACAGGCCCGTGTGGGAATTTTAATATGATGTTTTTGGTGATTTAAGCCTCACAGGCTTAGAAGATACCGCTGTTGGAAGCCTAAGTATTTATATTGTAAACGTCGGGCTATGACCACGGAAACTGGGGATGGTATCACCCTGCTTTTCATCCAATTCACATTTTGTGCATTTTACTTAAATAAGAATGTGCTGCAGAAAGCCACCGGTGGAAATGTATTCCTGTGAGTTGCAGTGTACAGAATCCAATGTACTAGGTGTGTGCTTTACTCCTCAATGTATGATATAAGGAACATCCCGTTTATTTTAGTTCTCTAAAGTGGATTTAATTGGTCCCAAACCACCATCAGCCTGGCTGGAAATTCAACCTTAGTCATAAGATGAACCCCACGGAAGAGTTAAGCAGAGATCTCCAGGGTCTTACATTGCCCAGAACATGCAAGGAGGGCCTCCCAGTCTTAGGTCTGGGTGGGCCCTGATGATGTCTGTTGTCCACGCTCATGTGGTTCCTTGGAGACAGGAGGCTCTGTCTCAGGCTGAGGCTCAGGCTGAGGCTGGGGTGACCTAGTGCCCGGGACCCAGCGTCCCTAGAGAGCACCCGTAGCAATTCTCTCTCAAAGCTGTTGCGTGGGGAAAGGACAAGAGCACCTTTTGCTGAGAAGATGGGCAAGATGTAAAGCCGTTGTCTTCCATAGCGGAAAAGTTGACTGTGCTAGGGAAGGGTGGTAGGATTGCTAGGCTGTGGGGTGCCCACTCGACATCTGTGGTCACGATTGTGGGAAAGAGGGACGAAAAATCAAGGGACTGAAGGGGAGTAAACAAGGGGATGAGTGCTGCCTACACTGGGCAGGGAGGGACAGGGGGACGCTGAGGGTGGACCGTGCAAACATGGTAGGGCCTGACTCAGTGAGTCAGAGGACTATCGGTATCTAGAGTCAGCGGGTTAGAGCAAGAGGGGTTGATTGTTAGTGAGAGGCTCGAAATCAAGATTTTGCATGTCGTTTGGTTGTTGGCGATGAGAAAGTGGGTGGATTAAGGGAAAGATCATTGGAAGTGGGGGCTGCAAGGGACAGAGGAATGAGGCTGTAGAGTGCATGATCTTCTCCAGGAGTGGAAAACTGCCAAGAACAATGACAAGCATAAAAGCGCATGAGGAGCACAGAGAGCCAGGTCTCGAGAGCAGACATTTGTTGATGACCATAACAAGGAGGGCTGGTGGCTCATGTCCTCTGCTGGCATACGCTGAAAAGGAGACAGAGGTTTGAGGGAGGAGGAAGAGAAATGATCTAGAGCAGAGGTTGGCAAACAACAATTAGCAGGCCCAATCCATCTTGCTTCCTGTTTTAATAAGTAAAATCTTACTGAAACATAGCTACACCCATTCATTTACATATTACCTATGTTGGCTTTGGCACGAAGTCAGAGTTGAATGGTTGTTCCAGAGACCACAAGGCCTGCAAAAAGCCTAAATTATTTACCATCTGGTTCTTTTTTTTAATATATATATTTTATTTATCTGTTTTAGACAGAGAGAGAGTGCGAGCAAGGGGAGGGGTACAAGGAAAGGGAGGGAATCTTCCAGCAGACTCTACGCTGAGTGCAGAGCCCAACGCTGGGCTCAGTTTCATGACCCTGAGATCATGACCTGAGCCGAAACCAAGACAGACACTTAACCCACTGAGCCACCCCGGCGCCCTTTTATCTATCTTCCTTCTTTTCCTTTTCTTTCTTTCTTTTTCTTTCTTTCTTTTTCTTTCTTTCTTTCTTTCTTTCTTTCTTTCTTTCTTTCTTTCTTTCTTTCTTTCTTTCTTTCTTTTCTTTCTTTCTTCTTTCTATTTTATTTATTACTGTCTGGTTCTTTACAGAAAACGTTTGCTGACTCCTGAACTAGAAATAGCAATGAAGAACGTTAACCTTACATTGCGAAGTAAGCACCATTAATATCACGATAACTTCTCGTGGCACACAAATGTCAAATCTTTCTGTTCCTTTCAGTCTGAGTCTGCTCGAGGTCACCAGCTCAACCATTTTGACCCAATTGATTTTTTTTTTCACAGTGAATCAACCCATTGGATGGCTGACATGACAGAACGGTGGGCTGCTTTAGCTTTGTGCAGAGAGAGAGATTTTTCCGTGTAAGCCGGAGCCAGTGTGCATAATTATAATGTTTGAAATTTATAGAGGTGAATTTCGTCATATGCCAATCCAGAGTGCCATTCATTCAAAAATGAACCGTGGTCTCTGGCACTCCTGGCTGGTCTGTTAGGGTCCTAAGTAAAGATGCTAGTGGATCTGCTTCCCCAACCAATGTCCTGTTCTGCATAACTTGTTCCTTGCTATTAGCCTTAAAAATGGGCAACTGTCTGAGATGGCTTTACCCAGCAGAAAGAGACCGGCAGGGACAGCATTCCCAGAGTCGCCCATCTGAGGCTTGCCTATAGTCACTCACATTCCTTCTCTGGAAAATTCAAATCTGGCAATAGAAAGACTCAGAATGGTCAGGTGAGTCAAACAGATGATGGGACAGCAGAGTAAGGATTCATGTATGCCTATTGCTAAGCTTTGTGAAACTTTTTCTTTCTTTCTTTCTTCCTTTCTTTCTTTATTAAGATATTATTTATTGGGGTGCCTGGGTGGTTCAGTCATTAAGCGTCTGCCTTTGGCTCAGGTCATGGTCCCAGGGTCCTGGGATCTAGCCCTACATCGGGCTCCCTGCTCGGCAGGGGAGTCTGCTTAAATAAAAAATAAATAAATTTATTTATTTATTTGAGAGAGAGAGTGAGCGGGAGAGAACACAAGCAGGGGGGAGGGGCAGAGGGAGAGGGAGAAGCAGGCTCCCTGCTGAGCAGGGAGCCCGATGTGGGACTTGATCCCAGGACCCCAGGATCATGACCTGAGCCGAAGGCAGACACTTAAACGACTGAGCCACCCAGGTGCCCCTTGAAACTATTTTTTAAAAAATTTCTGTTCTTTTCAGAGCCTGGAATCTATACAACTTCCTCTTTCATGAGATTTTTATTCTTTTATGTAAACTAGCTTGAGTAGCTTCTATTCCTTAGGACCAAGTGGTTACTGAAAGAGTCTAAGTGCCACGCTCTTGGTCCTAAGTGGGTCCATCATCTTGTCTCTTGTAGGATTTCAGATAAGCTGTTTTCCCCAGGCCAGTAGTGCTTTATGTCCTTTGTCATGAAGAGAAAGGATACAGAGGGAGCAGCGCAAATGCAAATCAGTCTTGACTCTTGGGAAGACCACTTAGAGCAGGAACCCAGCGGAAGCCGAGTCAACAGGGGCACTTCCTGTATCAGATGTACTTTTCTAGTCTTAAGAGGAAGGACCGACACTCAAGTAACAAGAGCCACTGCTCGGGTTATGTGCTGCCTAGAGACAGCCTAGGGATTCTCTCAGACACAGCTATGAGTGGAGCGTTGGAGGTGCAAATGATTTCCTTGGAAGATTTTTATTAACAAGAGCATCACCTTGGCTGTTTTCCTCCCTGCATTTTCCAGAACTGACAGTAACTCTGGTGTTCGTAGAAACGTATTTCCAATGTGGTTGTATCAGTTATGCTCTGGACCTGTCAAACTGTAGGAGATGGGAAAAAAAAAAAACCTTAAACAAAAATTCCTGCATAGCCCCTAGCTCCTGACGGTGACTGATGGAAACTAGCCCTGTTGTGCCCTTTGGCTCATTAATGTTTTTCTGATCCAATCACTTCATAGGTCCGTTGGGTTTAGTGAAAATGCACTCTGCTCTTTGGAAATTTAGCAGTAGAAGAGAGGAAGAAACAAATATGTGTTTTCGGTGTTTTGGCTACAGAAAAAACACGGTAGCAGAGATCTGGAAGGATCTTGACCAAGTGGGAGTACTGGTGTCTTGGTTTCAAGGCTCCAAGTGTACCCTCTTTGCCATGTCTCATCAATGATGACTCCTTCCGCTCTGATTACTGAATAAGCCATTCTCTGTCTTTAGTTCAATAAACTGTGGACTGAAGGCAGCTGTTGTATGGATCCCCACCCGTGGTGGCAATGCCAAATTGGTTGTCAAATGAGGCTGGCAGAGAGTTTTCCTTGGGCTGTGAATTTTTGTGTCTCGTGTGATTTCCACTCTAGGTCAGGACTAGAGACGGCCCGCTACTTTGGAAGGGAGAAAAACTTGAGTTTGACGTGAGACTTCCAGCCGTCCTCAGCTGGAAGAAGTGTTCAAAACAAATGACTTCTTTCTGGACACCTTCATCTTCTTGGGCTTGTCATAGGGGACAAAGGTCCCTCTTTAAGTGGAGAGTCATGGAATAATGAGCTTCTCTGAATTAGTGTTAGTCATGTAAAGAGTGACTCAGAGATAAGGAAGGATGCTTGTTTCCCTCCCTCCCTCCATGCGGAATAACAGGACAAGGTTTGATATTTGGCTGCTCTCGGTGTAGAGGACCCGCTGTAGCAAACACCTTGCCTGCCTAGCGGAGGCAACATAATGACATTTGAGTTCTGTCTACCTTGCCAGGGGCAATAGCCTTTGAGTAGTGGTACCCTGGTAAATCTTCAACATTCAGGTCTTCAGAAAAAGAAATATGGACAGCTGATTTGTAGTGTCTACCAATTTCTGTGGTAGTAATATGCCCACCGTGGCCAATTTCAGGCCACCCACCTGGTTCCATTGAATGCAGAGTTGGGAACAAATGTGCCCAATCAGCCTTAGGAGCTGGTACTGCCTGGCTCCAGCCACCAGGGCTTTGTAGGAGTGGTTAGACCATGCACAGTGAAGCTGGCCCCTGTTGACTGACTTCTTCAGAAGATCTGCTGGAGAGGAGAGTTAAGGGCATATGTTTTGATATTGTCCCTTTTAACTATGCCTCACCTTGATGGCTTAAACACACACTGAGGAGAAGCTGACCAATGATGCAGATCCATTTGGCTACTCCAGATAAATTGTATGTGGCCCCCAACTACATGTTTTCATCGTGACAGTGCAGAGTTGTGGAAAGAACTTTGTATTGGAGCATGCGTGGGGCCCATTGGGGGAAAGATCTTTCTTTTCTCCCCAGCTTTTCCCATAATTGACCATTTCACTCCTGGACAAATCATCCGTCACCTACCCCCTTTCCTGCCTCCCCAACAACTTAGGATTAACAACCAGGCACCAGCTTCTTCCAGACCAACTCGAAAGCAAGTCTGTGGGGCGGTGCACTTTACATTCATCTTCTCTACTCTCCCTCTGGAAATTCAAACCATAAGATAATAAGTGAAAGACAGAAATAAGATGTCAGCAAACTCACCGAGCCCAGAGCAAACTGCACAGTCTTCTCTGAAAAGATGTCACCACTTTGACACTTAAAAATGTAACGTACAGCATGGTGACTGTAGTTAGTAATACAGTGCTGCGTAGTTGAAGGTTGCTAAGGGTAGATTGTAAAAATCCTCATCCCAAGAAAGAAAATGTAACTCTGTGAGATGATGCATGTGAACTACACTTGTGGTGTACATCTTGCAATATACACACATCTCAAATCATTGTGTTGTACACCTGAAACCAATACAGTGTTATAGGTCAATTATATCTTCATAAAACCGGGAAAAAACTAAAAATTAAAAACGGAATCCTTGAGAGAAAAATGAATATTAGAAAGGAGTTTTCTCCTATAATTCAAAAGAAGTGAATATAATTTGCTCATTAAAATCACTAATCACTTTTGAATTCACTAATTCTTTATAATACAAATTAGAGAAGATATTCCCCAACTGCAAAATCACACACAGAAGTTCTAAAAATACTGATTTCCCACCTCAGACCTGATGATTTAGAATCCCAATTGCGGTAGGGAGTGGACAGGAAGGGCAGACCCCGTGTTTAAAAGAAATTCTCCCGATGCTCTAGAGCAAGAAGGGACTTGGTTAGCACTCAGCTAAGCAGCCCTCAAAGTGAAGCTGTGTTTTCTAGATCAGCAGTCCATATGGGAGCCCAGAAAGACGGAGAGATTTACAGATTAATGTTGCTGGTGATAAGAAGCCAAACCTCCGTATAAGTGGCCCACCTCAACGGCTCCCCATCAAACCTCTGGCTCCCCTAACTTGGCAGCTGGTCTTGCTGTGGTGTTTGCCAGCTGCCGGCCATTTCATCTTCCTGCCCCTAGAGCAAAGTCCCCGAAAGACAGATGCTTCTGAAAGTACTAGGGAAACTGAAAGCGATGCCCCATCTGGGTGACTCTGATTGCCTTCAGGGGCTGGAAGAGTTGTCAGAAAGACAAGTTTTAGCCACTTGTGGCCCTTCATGGACATCAGGTTTTGCTCTTTGAGTCAAGGTAGATTAGGTGCGTCAGTTCCTATTGCAACCGACTTGTCAGCATCTCTGTGCCTCATGATAACTGACTTGAGTATAATCAGCAGGCGAACATACTCTTTATCATTGTCCATCTTTCTAAGCTTCTGTGTATTGATTTCCAGCCTCAGAGCTGGGCCAAAACAGTCTTGAACTCTAAGTGATATTTCTCTTCTGCCTCTTTCTGCACTTACTTATTCATCAAATAATAAATGCAGAAAGCCTGCTATGGTCTAGAGATACAGCAATAAAGAGAAAATTAGACCAGAAACCCTGCCCTCGTGGAGTCCTGTAGTGGGAGGACAGTTAAAAAATTATAAGCAAAGTAATAACAAATAAATATGGTAATGCGATAAACAAAATGAATAAGTAAAATATACAATATATCAATCAGATGGCAAGGAGGAAGGGGGAGAGTTGGGTTGGGATTGCGCACTAATGGGGTTTGGTTGCTAACGAAGGCTCCCAGGACCTTAAATGACAGTGCTGACAAATCTGGAGTTTATTCCAGGAAGAGGGTGCGATAGAGAAAGAACATTGAAGTGAGGCTATGCATCACAGCCGAAGACCGTCTGGTAGCAAGGGGTCTGGAGAAGTCAGGCCTGGGGCTCTAGTGCCCTCCACCCGTAAGGGCTGTGGCAGGAATACCTTCTTGCTTTCTGATCAGGAGCCATACATGTGTACACAGGGCCCCTGGAAACCAGGAACCTCCAAATGGAGTCTTGGCTTGGAGGTGTTTCTCTTTTGCTGGTTAGGTATGCATATTTCTGCTATGTAACCAGACTTGCCAGCAGAGAACTCTGCGGGTCTCTCACTCTGACCGGATGCAGATCGTCAGTCTCACTGTTATCAGTAAATAATGCTGACAAGCTGGTACACGAACTGCTCCAAACTCCTCCAACCCAGGTTTCATGCCTTTGACCAGGAGTCAGTGCTGTACAGAGGCGCTTCTCCCTTAAACAGAATAGCTTAGGCCAATTCTACGCGTGCTACAATGAACTCTCCCAGCACAGATTGCAATTCTAAATATGAAGTCAGGGAGTTTACCTGAGAAGGTGACATTTAAGCCAAAATCTCAAGGTAGTGACAGAACTAGCTATGTACAAATCCAAAGGCAGCTCCTCTCCCTACTTAGGCAGGGAGATCAGCAAATGCAGAGGCCCCGAGGCAGGATTGTATTCAGGGAAAAGCAAGGGGGTCTCAGAGGTCAAGGCTGAATGAATGATGGGGAAACTTAGTAGATGATCTCAAAGAGGTAAGGTACAGATGCTGAGTGGAACTCTGAATCACATGCTCTTTGCAATGTTTTTGGACTCTGCCTTGCTTTCCCCTTCCTGTTGCAACGGACTACGTCAGTCCATTAGAACAGGAATGCTTAATGTGGGAGTCAATGGATAGTATTCAAGAGGCCCGTACATTTAATTTTTTTTTAAATCCGTATTTTATACCATGTAATGGAAATGGAACATTTCTTTCAATTAAGCATTCAGGCAACCAGAGTTACCTGTTAACTCGGCTCTACGTAGATCTCACCGATATTTTTATATCCCATTATAGTTGTAGCAAATATTCTGAAATACCTTTTATGCTCGTCACATCTTTGAAATTGCTGTAGTTATTAACCTGCTGCTAGATTACACATGACCATGATATTCCTGTCTCCAGATCAAATGATGAAGTTGAATATTTTCACAACTGGAGTTATACTCAGAACATTCTAAGAGAATAGATTTGCAAGTTGCTAAGAGAGTAAATCTTTTTTTTTTTTTTTTTTAAGATTTGTTTATTTGAGAAAGAGAGAGTGGGGGGTGGGGGGTGGAAGGGTAGAGGGAGAGGGAGAGAATCTCAAGCAGACTCCCCGCTAAAGGAGGAGCCCAATGCTGGGCTCAATCCCATGGCCCTGAGATCATGACCTGAGCCAAAATCAAGAGTCAGAGGCTTAACTGATTGAGCCACCCAGGCGCCTCCTAGGAGAGTAAATCTTATTAGTTTTTAAAGATTTTATATATATACTTATTTTTTTAGAGAGAGAGAGAGTGCAAGCAGGGGGAGGGAGAGAGAGACAAGCAGACTCTGTGCTCAGCTCAGAGCCTGACACAGGGTTTGGTCCTATGACCCTGAGATCATGACCTGAGTGGAAGTCAAGAGTCGGTTGCCTAACTGACTGAGCCACCCAGACGCCTTCCCCCCTCCCCTTTAAAGGAGAGTAAATCATAAAAGTCCTCATCATAAGAAAAAAAACTGAAGCTATGTATGGTGAGGATGGTAGCTAGACTTATTGTGGTGATTATTTTGCAATATATACAAATATCAAATCATTATGCTGTCCACCTGAAACTAATATAACGTTATATGGCAATTATACCTCAATTTAAAAAAAAAGCCCAACAGCACCACCACAAAAGCAAATAAATAGTAGTAGTAGTAGTAATAATAATAATAATAATAATAATAATAATAATAATGACAGCTTAGCATTCCTATAAAAAAAAAGCTCTGGAGAGTTCTGATGTCTTTGAAAGAAGATTATCTTCCCCTTGTAAAATGAGCTATGGAGGTTTAATATTGTTTGCAAGAATGTATCTCTATGGATTGGCTTTTCAACATTGGTAGCCATTAAAACAAAAAAAAAATGATATTGATTGGATATCGAACAGGATGTGCCCTCCCCCTTACCAAACACCACCCCACAGTCCAGGTGACAACAACAGCCTTGCACAAAAATGTCTTTTGAAGAATCCTATAACTTGCATATACGCATTGTGTTGTTATTTTATTTGTTGTTAATTTAGGGGGATAACAAAAAAGCACTGAAGTTACTAGGCCATACATTTATTCATTTTGTTCATTTGTTTTAGATTCGTGGAGGTATACTTCACATCCAATTCATAGAACTTTACCAGCTGCACAAAAAAGAAAAGAAAAGAAAAGAAAGTGCTCAGCAAGAACATTTCCTATTAGCTGTTCCAAATAGATATGCAAGGTCTCCAGGATAACAGCTGGTATCTTGAGAAATTGAATTTTCCAGTGCCAGGTAAGGTTGATGAGGTGTTAGCTCCTGAATGGAATATATCATATAAGATTTGACAAGCTTGAATTAATACCTAATGTTCTCGAAAGGGGTGGGAAATGATTGGAGAGCAATCAGGGCGCGTTCCCAAAGAGGCCACAGACAACGCGCAAGCAGATAAATATGAAAATGCACCCCATTAGCAGGTCACGGATGGCCGGGCATCCGCTCGTTATTGCTGAGGGCGAAATGAAAGCTTAAGGAGATGTGTGAACACAGCAGGGGGCCAACACCTCTGCTGATGTTTCCCTCTCAGGTAACCAGAAATTTGTTGATAGGGCTTGGCGAGTCAGAAATGCTTTTGGCCGAGGGCTCTATTTAAATAAAGAAAAAAAAGGTCTGCTCCACCAGGCCCCGTCTGCCGGGAAATATGCGCCCCTTGGTTCTGTTTCGGTTATGGGTCCGGGCTCTCACCGCGCCTGACATCCCCCATTTCCCCCAGCAGCCCTTTCTCCACCCGGCACCATGCAGTGGAATCTTCTGGAGTCCTCTGGGGCCTCATTGACTCCTGAGCAAGGGGGTATTTAGCCCCTTCCCGGGGGACATTTGACAATGTGTGGAGATCTTTTTGGTCAGAACTGGACGCTACTGGCATGTAGTGGGTAGAGGCCAGGGGTGCTGCTCAACATCCTACGATGTTGAGGACAGACCTCCCCGCCCCGCGCCCCCCGCCCCCCAACAAAGAACCCTGGTCCAGAATGTGAGTGGCAGCAAGGGTGTAAAATGCCGGTGTGGAGGATGGTAGTGTCAGGGCGACAGAGAGGAGGGGCTTGAAGCAGGAGCAGAGTGGCCAGGTAGAGAAGACGAGAGAAGGTGTACCGTGTAGTCTGCCTTGACACATCTTCCAAAAACAGCTCTGCTCTGGACTTCAGATTGTGGCACAGACATCACTCATTTCTGTCCTGCTTTCATGTTTCCTGTGGATAAAACAGGGCAGCCAAGACCAGGGAGGGCTCCGCCAAGGCTCCGGCACCACCCAGAAAAGCATCCACACTTGGGTCTCCCTTGTTCAGTGACTCTTATACTGAAATAGCGGTATGTTATCAAGGAATATTGGTCTATCCTATATCGATCATAATATATCGTGCATACTGATACATGTCATCCTGCTCTTAATGAATATATTTTTTAACTCCTATCCAAAGAAAGAACTTGACTGCAGTCATAACTCATATGGTGGAGCAGCTGGGTGACAAATGGGTTTTCAAACACTATTCCAGCCCTGACCCAAAGCCAGAGTCAGAGGTGCTCTGACCAACCCCAAAGAGAGGAAGGGCCATGGTGGGACACTGGAAATGGTGGGAGAGAAGTAAGGAGGCACGTTTTCCCTTGGCTGTGGGACATGGTGAGGGGACTCAGGCCAGGCTGACTGAGAAGTAGGGCAAACTGGCAATGACTGGCTGTCCTTCATCACCTCCTCTGATCCCTTTCCCGCCACAGAAGCCATGCCCCATGTATTCAACCATCTTGGGGTCTGCTCCCTGCTCACTGTTCCCACTCCGATGTTTGCTGATGAAAGCCCAAGATGTTTCCTAGCAATGTATTTGGAGATTCTGGGAAACAGAAAAGTCCTTGAGGCACTAAGAAATAGCTTCTAATGTCATGCTTTTGTAGGTTGGAAGAACAGATGCTGGAGCTCAGAGGGGCGTTCAGAGAATCCCTTCAATCACCACATAGGGCGTCCGCTGTCTCTGTTCTCTTAAGCAGCACAGCTTACTCTTGCCCCACACTCCCTTTGATGTGTGAAGTCCCAGGTACCCTTGTCCAGCCCCATAGCTGTAAATGCCACCTTTATACCAACACCCCCAAACGAGTACTAAGAAGTGACTCTGATTGGGCCATCACCAATACAGTAATCAAGCAGTAACTCAGCTTCTTTGAGTTAGAAATTTGATCGTGGTGGGCTGAAAGCAAATGGTAGGCGAGGAAGTAGATAGAGATGGCCACTCTTTCAAGAAGAAAGCAGCGATGAAGTTCAGGGGAAGGGAAGGTCGTGACGGATCTCTTTAGGAAGATGCGTCTGATACCTGCGTCACATCCACTGGGCCTGCCCTCTGATTTCAGAGGCAGCTGAGATGGACAGTTCCTTGCCAATCTAGACTCGGCTTGCACTTACAAGGCCCCGCCTCAAGCACACACCTTTCTGCATTCTGCTTCAGGGTCTCTTCTGACACCTTGGAAGCTCAGTAGGCCCTTGCACAAGCCCAGCCCAGAAAGGAGGCAAGTACCCTCACCACGAGGGAAGGAAGCTAATGTATAAATGCTCCAGTGTTCCACCTTTAGGGTGGTCATTTTTTTTCAGCTTCTCTCGCAGAATGGAGCCCCCTTTTCCCACAGTGGAGACTTCAATAGGGCACCTTGATGTTGGCTTTTCCTCCTTCCCCATCCCATTCTTTTCACTTATTCGTTCCCGATTACTATTGCCTGATGTTTTTGCTCAGAGCTTGTCATCACCAGCACTGAGCTATCTCTTGGCTCTGCTAGGGTTTAAATAAAGACCATTTCCCCCAGTTTCCTGCCAAAATGGAGCTGTAGCATCTTTTTGAGTCCAGTGACAATATCAACAGATTCCTTCCAGAACACTCCAGTTTGCAGTGTCATCAAGCAGCAGCACCCCGTTGCCTTTCTCACTGTTACCAACTGTCCATCTCACGATGAAGAGTCACCTGGGGTAGGTCTCTCTCTTTTGTTTTAAATCACTGAGTCCCAAGATCTCACTTCTCTGATGTTCCTCAAGTGAAGGGGTTCAGATAATGAGTTATGACTTTTCTGTGTTACTATGTCTGCTCATTTTATCTTTGCTTTCTACGGTCTGGGCTTTGGATTTGCTTCAGGATCCCTATCACTGTAACAGACTCTTTTTTTTTTTTTTTTTAAGATTTTATTTATTTGACAGAGAGAGACAGCGAGAGCAGGAACACAAGCAGGGGGAGTGGGAGAGGGAGAAGCAGGCCTCCCGCCGAGCAGGGAGCCCGATGTGGGACTCGATCCCGGGACCCCAGGACCATGACCTGAGCCGAAGGCAGACGCTTAACGACTGAGCCACCCAGGCGCCCTGTAACAGACTCTTGATTGTATACTTTTGGTGACCAGGCCTCCCTGGAATGCCCCTATCCGACAAAAATACGCTTTTTTTTTTTAAAGAATATTCTTAGTATATGGATCAACTATGGTCAGATTTCCTGCTGGTAAAATTTTCAAGCCAGCTGGAGGACACCTGAGATTTCTGGTCCTGAGCTTCCCAATAAGGCTGCAGCTTACCTTTAGGGCCCAACACGCTCCCAGAAGCCTACAGAGGGCTGGAGTGGATGGAGAATGGATGGACTAGATTGACTCATTTTCTGTTCTCTGGCAAGGATCATGCCAGCATCGGCAGGGGCAGCCCATGTTCATGAAGTTCTCATGTCTTTGGATAGCTCCTTCCGGTTTGCAGGTTCAAGGTTACTCTCAACTGGTGCTGAAAAAACATTAAACAAATTCTTCTCTTTGAGTATAGCTGACACACAATGTTACATTAGTTTCAGGCGTACAACGTAGTGATTCAACTTCTCTATACCTTACGCTGTGTTCACTCTAAGTGTAGCTCCCATCTGTCACCATGCGGCGCTATTACAATACCATCGACTACCTTCCCTACACTGTACCTTTCATCCCCAAGACTTATTCATTCCGTAACTAGAAACTGTACCTCCCACTGCCCTTCACTCATTTTGCTCAGTATCCTCCCTCCTCCCCTCTGGCAACCATCAGCTTATTCTCTGGATTTATAGGTCTGATTCTGCTTTTGGTTTGTTTATTCATTTGTTTTTTTTGAGTCCATATATGAATGAAATTATGTGGTATTTGTCTTTCTCAGTCTGACTTACTTCACTTAGCATAATACCTTCTAGGTCCATCCATGTTATTGCAAATGGCAAGGTCCATCCTTTTTTATAGCTACATAATATTACATTGTATATATTTATATGTTTATATATGTATATATATATACACCATACCATATATATACCATATATATAAAAATATATATACCATATCTTCCTTACCCATTTGTCTATCGATGGACACTAGGTTGCTTCCATATCTTGGCTATCATAAATAATGCTGCAATAAACATAGGGATGCATGCATCTTTTCAAACTAGTGTTTTTGTTTTCTCTGGGTAGATACCCAGTAATGGAATTATTGGGTCATTTGGTATTTCTATTTTTAATGTTTGTGGAACCTCCATACTGAAAAACATTTTTTTTTAAGATTTTATTTATTTATTTGACAGAGAGAGACACAGCTAGAGAGGGACACAAGCAGGGGGAGTGGGAGAGGGAGAAGCAGGCTCCCCACGGAGCAGGGAGCCCGATGCGGGGCTCGATCCCAGGACCCTGAGATCATGACCTGAGCCGAAGGCAGACACCCAATGACTGAGCCACCCAGGCGCCCCTGAAAAACATTTTTTAGTGAGCTACATGAAGTAGACACTAACTAAGTTTTCTTCAAAATCTTCTGCTCTCTGTGCACATGGTTAGACCACTTGTCCACACTCCTTGAGGTTAGTTGACCGAGTGTGACTGGCAGAATGTAGACAGAAGTAGAAAATGGCCACCTCCAGCCCCAACTCATGAAAACCTCCATTGCAGTCCTCCATACTCCTTTTCTGGTAGGTTGGAGTGGAGGGCACCTTGTGGAGGACATTTTGGGAGCTACACCTTGAAGATAATGCAGCCACAAGATGGAAGGAGTCTGAGCCCTGAATCACCACTTTGAGAAAAACTGCGTGACTGGTTACGCTGCATTGAAATGTTATGTATCTGTTAAAGCAGCTCTAGTGTTCCCTCGTCTAGTCAATGGTATGCGGAACTGGCACAGACTTGATTGATGCTGGAGCGATTCTGCTATGGGAGAAAGGTAAAACAGAAGGGCATTCCATGTGAATGGTTTACACCCTCACCCATGTATCACAGTACTACCTGGAGGGTTTGTCACAAATTCAAGTCCCTGAGCTTTGCACACGAGAGGGTTCCATTCTGCATAGCTGGGAAGAGGCCCAGGAGTATGCATTTTAATTGGTAGCCTACCTGATTTGGATGCAGGTAGACCAGGAAGACATTTTGAGAAATGGGGATAACATGGTCTCTCACAGTGCTAAGGGGATGTTTGTCAAATGAATAATTAAATGAACAAGGAGCAGGAGAAGGGAGAGCAAAAATGAGATTACAAGTGGGGAGACACGAGAAAAGAAGTAAACAGCTGGGGAGACCCTAGCCCTGAGGCACACGAGAAGGTGGGGACATTTTGTCACAGGTGGCTGTGGCTGATGATGGCCGACAAGGCATATGGAGTATGCTCCTGAGCTTGCCAGCCCTAGTTTCCCCAGGGGAAGCCCTCTGTTTCAAGGAGCCTGCTTTTTATCAGGCGTTTTATGTACATCCTGCTGTCGCTGTCCTCTGACAAGCTGCTCCTCTGCTAGATGCATTTTCATGGCTAATGGCACTGACTTTTTTGGAGATTCTGGGGGCAACAGAACACAGGGGACACTGTGTGGATAGATCAAAATCAGTTACCACATGCGAGCGTTTGCTCATTTGCAGCACAGATTTAATTTAAGCCGAAGAGATAAGATCTCTCTGGTCCCGCAGCCTTCTCCTCTTGCTTTCCTAATGCCCAGGTAATAAATTTGATTTGCTGAAATAAATACCCTTCTGTCCCTAAGGGGGCTGGAAGTAAATCCACCCAGGGCTCGTAGGGTGCTCCTGGCCAAGCAGGGTCAGGCAAAGAGCTGGCACGGGGGCAGAGGGGCCAGGGTGAAAGGCACCTTGAGTGAGGTGAGCAGATGCCCCTCCGAGACCGGAAATGGCAGAGACAAACGACAGAACTCGGGGATGCAGAGCGGACAGGGCGTGCCACGGGGAGCGTCCACTCCAGCAGGCTGCTTGACCACAGACGCGGTTGTACCACACACGCCTTTCTGATCGGGCTGTCTGAACCTTCTTGTGTCCTCTGCCAGTGTCCTCATCAGCTCCTGAAATGCCTTATGTCCAAAGGTCACCAGTTGGTCCTTCATATTGAATCGTCAAGAGTTCGAGGTATGCTGGTGCGCCAGATGAACATTCCTCCAGGAATGTCATTTAGAATTAATCTTCACTTCTTAAAACATCGGGATAGAAATATTGTCACTCTAATGTCACATCGGTCCATTGTACAAAGAGCTCCCGTTTATGAAGCACTTAATGTGTGGCTCCGTTGTGCAGAGAACTTGACATACGTTGCTTTGTCTGGTTCCGACAGTGACCTCACGAGACCGAGACCTTGACTCTATGAGGTTAGAGTTAAGGAAACTGAGTCTTAGGAAAGTAAGAAACAGGTCCAAGGTCTCAAAGCAGCCAAGTCAGTATTCGAACCTAAGCACAAAGGTAATTGTTTTAGTATCAACATATTAGAAAAATTATATTATGCTAAACGAAATTAGCCAGACAGAGAAAGACAAATACTGTGTAATCTCTTATATGTGGAATCTACCAAGAAAAAAAAAAAAAAGCCAAGCTCATAGGACTAGAGAGTAGTATGGTAGCTACCAGGGCCTGGGGGTGGGGGACATGGGGAGATGTTGGCCAGAAGCTTGTAAGCCTAGAGTTGTAAGATGGGAGTATGGAGATCTAATATACAGCATGGTGACTCTAGTTAGTAATACCATGTTGTGTATTTGAAATTTGTTAAGAGAGTAGACCTTAGGTGTTCTTAGCACACACACACACACACACACACACACACACATGTAACTATGTGAGGTGACGAACGCATTAACTAACTTGATTGTGGTAATCATTTCACAAAGTATATGTATTTCAAATCATCACATTTACCCTTTAAATATATCTGATTTCCCTTGTTAGTTATACCTCAGTAAAGCTGAAAAAATAAAATGTAAACTCTTAAAAAATTCTTTTGGCTAACTTTTATTGGGGGAGATATAATGAACCTTTAGACACATCATATCCATTAATTTTACCAACAGCCCCATGGAGTAGGCATCATGGTCGTCACATGGGGATGTCAGAAAGAAGGGATAGACAGATTAGGTGACTTGCCCAAGATCATACAACTCTTAAGTAAGACAGAGCTGTGCTATGCTGATTCCAAGGGTTTCCGGCTGGACCTTCAACAGCTCTTCTCTGCTGACTGTCCTGTGAGTCAAGCTGCCATTTGGACCCCAAATGCTGATGTCCCAGCCTGTCTGCCAGTTCTAGGCACCCCTGAGGGAGGGTATCCTTTATTATTTAACACTGCAGTTTCTAAGTTGTTGATACTGCTGGAGTTAGGAGGCTCTGGGGAGGTGAGGGGCCTGGGAGATTAATTTTGGTGGAAATTCTGGCAGAAGGAATGTGAAATGGTGGATGCTTCAGAGACTTAAAAGAAATTGCTGTGTGTGTGTGTATGTTGATTTCCTTCTAACACTCTTGGGGGCTGACTAAAGGAAAGCTATCGGATGTTTGCTCGAGCCCCAGTGCTGTCCCAAGAGTGATAAAAAGGCTGTCTGAACTGGGGCCGGGTATTTGTCTGAAAAAGGAAGTCAGGCGTGTATAGAAATATACACGCAGCGGGCATCAAATGGCGGCAAGTGTTTAATCTGCCTTTTGAATGGATTAGCGGTTGGCTTTAAGAAGGCGCCTCCGACTTGTGGCTGTGTAGACCAGGAGGAGAGGCCATGCTACACAATGAAGATGAGCACCGAGGAGGATTTAGTTGTATATCTGCAATCAGCACAAAAGAGCCGTACAATTATTTCCAGGGCAAGCCAGACTTCCTCATGTCAAACTGGGATAGAAAAAAAATCACCCACCTAGGATGCTTTCTATCAGTGTTGGAAAGGGTTTGCTTTCAAAAGCAGCGTGGCATAGAGCTGGGCTGCCCAGTACAGTGGCTACTTAGCCCCATGTGGTCATGGAGCACATGAAAGGTGGTCGTTTCAAACAGAGCTGTGCCGTAAGGGTTAAAGATGCACCAGGTTTCAAAGACTTAGTAGGAAGAAAGCCAAGTATCTCCTCGATCACTTTTCAACACTGATCACATGCCAAAATGACAGTGTTTTGGCTAAACTGAACTAAATAAAATGTTAAGATGAATGCCACCTGTTTACTTTTTAAAATGCGACCACATGGAAATGGGAAATTAGGCATGTGGCTTGCATTGTATTTCTGTGGGAAGGCAGCGGTCTAGACTGTGAGCAGGGCTGTGAGGTCCAAGAACATTGGACTGAAATTATCCCTGCCCCTCACTTGCTGTGTAGCTCTGGCAGGAGAACACCCTTCTGAGCTTGAGTTTCCACTTACGTGCATTGGGCAAAAGACTGTCTCTGCTTTCGGGTTATTACGATGGCAAAGTACCGGGTGTATTGAAAGTGTGGGCAGAGTGGCCCACCCTAGATAAATAGTAGTTTTCTTCTTTCCTTCCCTCTTGCCACAGATTTTGAAAACCTGGAGGGAAATGATTTTGGATTTTGAATCCCATAACCTGGCAAACTACTATTTAAGTGTCAAGAAAAATTAAGCCTTTTTAGAGATGCAGAGACTCATGGAGACACTTTGAAAGTGCTACTTAAAGATGTTACTTATGGGGCGCCTGGGTGGTGCATTCGGTTAAGGGTCTGACTCTTGGTTTTGGCTCAGGCTGTGATCTCAGGGTTGTGATCTCAGGGTGGAGACATCGAGCCCTGCGTTGGGCTCCGCGCTCAGTGGGGAGTCTGCTTGAGATTCTCCCTCTCCCTTTGCCCCTCTCCCCTCCTGCTCTCTCTCTCTCCCTCCCTCTCTCTCAAATAAATAAAGCTTAAAAAAAAGTTGTTACTTACAGTGCCACCAGAATGAAAACAGAAGCCACGAGAGAGATGTAGCACCAGAATCGCATTGGTCAGCAAAGTACCAGAAAAAGCTATTGATCATTGTACATGATTATGGAGGAAAAAGTCAAATGATAATAATAACACTAATGATACAACCCAGGATCTGAAATCCTAGCTGTCAGAAGGGAAATGAGGGCGCCTGGGTGGCTCAGTTGGTTGAACAACTGCCTTCAGCTCAGGTCATGATCCTGGAGTCCCGGGATCGAGTCCCACATCGGGCTCCCCGCTCAGCGGGGGGTCTGCTTCTCCCTCTGATCCCCTTCCCTCTCGTGCTCTCTGTCTCTCATTCTCTCTCTCTCAAATAAATAAATAAAATCTTAAAAAAAAAAAACAGTGTATCAGCACAACGGTAGGCAAGCAAGTAAAAAGAAGAAATAAGGGCAAAGTCATGGTAAAGAGAACAAATGAAGTAAGATGGCAGGAATCAATCCAAGAATATTAACAGTTGCATTAAATGTAGATAGGTTAAATAGACCTTTTTTAAAAAAGGGAAAAGAAAAACCGATTGTTTGAACAATTTAAAAAAATCTACCAATATGCTCTTTACAAGAAATAGCTTTAAGGTGAAATAACATCGAAAAACAAAAAAGTAAAGGTTAGAAAAGATATATCATCAAATGCTAAAGGGAAAAAAAACAAGGGCAGAAATATTAATACTCTTAAGAGTGAAAGTCAAAAGTAGTAAGAGAAAAAGAGATGATGCTGACAACAGATCCATGTCTTGAAGATGATGTAATGGCTCTGAACAGCAGAATTTTGAAATAGGTAAAGGAAAAACAAATAGAAATACAGAAGAATAGAAAACTTGCCAAACATATTGGTAGAATTTAACACAACTTCCCAGAAACCAATATCTACAACTCAAAAGCATCGGTATGTAGAGCTTTTCATTGTGCATTTATGAAGTTTAGCTTGATATATTTTCATAACCAACAGACTGACGATATCATTCTTTCCAAACATGTATGACAACCAATTCTCCAGAGCAGAAATCACAGGCCATGTTTTCTGATCACCGTGCAATGAAATTAGAAATTAATGACAAAATAAAAGCCAAAATACCCCCAAATTACTTCTGCAATGAAAAGGACATGAAAGCAAATTATGAGGTTAATCAAGGTCAATGACAGTCCTACAAAAAACAAAACATGGCGGGCTGGGGCTGCTCGGGTTGTTGGCGCTGCCCATGGTTCTGGCTCTGACCCCTGTCTCTGCCCCCAACCCCCTGTCTCTGCCCCGGGGCCAGGCCCCGTGGCCTATGCCACTCCCAGGGCAGATGTCTCTGAGCCTGCTGCACCTCTCGCCCCAGAACTTCCACATCAGCCACAGCCCCTCGCCCACCACCACCCTGCCTGCTCCCTCCTGCAAGAAGGGATTTAAGGAATGCGTTTGTTGTGATGAGCTCCGGGTGATGTATGGAAGTGCTGAATCACTATATTATACGTACACCTGAAACTAATACAGCACTGTATGTTAACTAACTGGACTTAAAAACTTAAAAAGAAGTGTTTCGGCAGTATCATGACTATTTTTTTGGTCTCTACCAGTGGCACCGTGGCCCTGCTAAACTTAACACTGCAGTTGAGTTACAGCAACTTCTAGTCTCAGGTGTCCTTGACTCAGAGTGTGATGTTTTCCCCAATATCTCTGCAGATGAATCTTATACTTGTGAAAGGACCAGTGGCTTTACTCAAGGCCGTCAGAGTGTGGGGAGTATTATGAGAATACCATGGCTTTTAATAAGTTTGATGTTTTGCACTGGCACATGGTTGATGACCAGTCTTTCCCTTATCAGAGCTTTGCTTTTCCCCAGTTAGGCGGCAAAGGAAGCTATTCTTTGTCTCATGTTTATACCCCAAATGATGTCCATATGGTGATCTCATATACCCTGCTACAAGGGATTTGAGTCATACCAGAATTTGATAGCCCTGGACATACACAGTCTTGAGGAGAAGTTCAGAAAGACCTTGTGACTCCATGTTACAATGGACCTAAGCAGTCTAGGACCTTTGGAGCCATAAACCCTATTCTGAATTCAACTTACAGCTTCCTGTCTAAATTCTTCAAAGAAATTAATACAGTGTTTCTAAATCACTTCATTCACTTGGGAGGAGATGAAGCAATATTTAAATGTGGGGAGTTCGATCCAGAAATCCAATTATTTCATGAAGCAGAAAGGCTTTGGTGAAGATTTTGTAAGACTAGAATCTTTCTACATTCAAAAGTTTTGGGGTCTTGTTTCAACCATAAACAGGGGTCCATAATCCGGCAAGAGGTTTTTGATGATCGTGGGAAGCTTTGGCCAGGCACTTCAGCTCAAGTATGGAAAGATCAAATGTATGGTGAGGAACAGGGCGAAATCACAACAGCTGGCTTCCCTGTGGTCCTTTCTGCTCCTTGGTATTTAGATTTGATTAGTTATGGACAAGACTGGAGAAATTCCTATAATGTGGACCCTCTTGATTTTGATGGTTCTCAAGAACAGAAAAAACTCATCATTGATGGAGAAGCTTGTCTATGGAGAGAATTTGTGGATGCAAATTACCTCACTCTGAGATTATGGCCTTGGGCAAGTGCCATTGGTGAGAGACTCTGGAGTCACGGGGACATTGAAGATAGAGAGGATGCCTAGACCAGACTAACAGTTCACCACTGCAGGATGGTCAGATGCGGAAGATATGTAGAGCCTTTTTTTTTTTTTTTACTGGATATTGTAACCATGAATACAAAATATAAAAATGAGCCCAAAGAAGAAAATAGGAGCGGACAAAGCCCACAGCACTCTGTACTACAATCAACTTGATTTTGAAATCATAGAAATTAAGATTTTGTATTCTGTTTTTGAATAAAATGTATCTATTTAATGATTGAAAAAAAAAACACAGGGAGTACAGTCAAAAAAAGTGCTTGAAGAAAAATAGACAGTTATAAATACATTTCCTAGAAAAGCAGAGAAATTGAAATTATCAGTGAAATCTAAAACCCAATAAAAGAACAACAGAAAAACCTTTTAAAAAGTAGAAATAAATATAAAGGCAAAGCAGATATTAATGGTATTTTTCTAACAATTATAGTTAATCAATATAACACAAACCTGATTCTTTTAAAGGATCTCCCAAATAGTCTATCCTTTAACAAGTGTGGTGTCGAGAAAAATAAAGAAGACATAAATAGATAATTTTATACTCAGGTGCCATTTTTTTGAGTAATTGCTCCAAAACCTCACAGAAGCTCACATAGCTTTCATGCTTTGTAAACTATTGCAGAGCATTAACAATCTGAAAGGATTCCAAGCTCACTTTTTGATGCTACTATCACACTGACAGAAAAATCAGAAAACTACCCCCCCCCCCACAGAATTTGGCCAACCTTGCCTTCGAGCTTGTATGCAAAATCCTACGTAAATTCAGCATTTTACATCTGGCAGTGTATTAAGCCAGTGTTAGATGATGATTAAGTAGGGTTTATCCTTGCAAGGAATGCAAGGATGGTTTAGAATTTGGTCATTTTTAGGTTATTTATGACAGCAACAGATTAAAGGAGTCAAACTCAGTAATCATCTCATGCATGCTAAAAAAACCAAACACTTGATAATTAAATTTAGGACTGATTTCTCCTTTGCTTAATAGAGAAATGTAAGATGCATTTTTTATTAGATCCAGGAAGAATACAAAATGTCCATTTTCACCACTGTACTTCCAAAGCAGGAAGACAGGAAAAAGATACAAGAGGCATAAATATTGGAAAGAAGAGAGAGAAAAGTGTCTTTGCTTGAAGATAATACTGATTATCTGCTTTGAAAATCTAAAAGATTTCTCTGAAAAATGATTAAAACTATGAATAATGTTCATATAATTAGGGAAATAGAAAATAAAAATATAAACATTAATACCTTCTTATACTAGCAATAACCTATTTGAAAGTGGAATTAAAAAAAATTACATTCACGGTATCAACAACCATAGCAAGTACGTTAAAAAAATAAATAAAACCAGGACTAACCTAATACAATTTGTAAGATTTAGTTGAAGAAATTAAAAACGAACTATTTACTGAAAAATGTAGTTATGTCATATTTCTGAGTGACAAAACTCAATGTTGTAAAAATGTAAGCTTTTGTCAAATTCATGTGTAAGGTCAGGGCTTTCCATCTTGAAATCCCAACAAGAAATTATAAAAGGAGTTGACAATCCAACCCTAAAATTCATATAAAAGTGAAAATGTAATGAAAGGAACAAAGAGAGTTTTTAAAAAGAATATTGAGGATAACTGGCCATATCAGAAACAAAATATAAGTACTCTATGAAGCCACAGGACTTCAAATAAATGTGTATCAACTTCTGAATTCTCTTGTCTGTTCTATTAATCCATTTCTGTTAATTGCAGGTATTAGAGGGTAGTTAGAAAATGAAATTGATGTAATTTGCTATCTATATGGAAAACCAATATTTTAGATTCCAAATTCACACCACTCAGGGTGTGGTGTTTTTATATCTTTATTTAAATTATTTATTTCCTAACAACTAAATTTCAGTCGGATTCAAGAGCTAAATGTAAAATCAAAATAATGAAATTATTAGAAAAGATTTAGGAGAATATAAATGAATAAAATAAACTCCAAACTTTACTGTTATTTAAATAGTAAAAGAAATCACAATATAATACATATTATGTATCATATCAAAGTAAACAAAAATAGCTGGACAAAGAGCTAGAAGGATCCCTATCAATACGCTAAGAAGTGGTTACCTCTAGGAACCACCTAAGTGTTCAGGAGGAAAAAAATGATCTCCAGGACATTCTATTAGTTGAATTAAAAGGGCAGGTCACCAAGCAATATGTACATGTATGTATGTGGATGTATTTATATTTATAGTGTGAAACCATAGGAGAAGTAATATAAGGTAGAAGAAGGATTAGAATGATATTTAATAATCTGTAAGGAGTGGTAGCATTTAGGGAGGGGCTGGTGAAGGGGTTTGGGCAGTGATTTGGGTACTTTGCTGTTCAGCTCTTCCGCACTGTCCAGCAGAACTTTCTGTATGAGGAGAATGTTCCGTATCTGCGCTGTCCTGCTCAGGAGCCCCTAGTAACACGTGACTGTGGAGCCCTTGAAATGTGGCTAGTGTGGTGGAGGGAATGAATCTTTCCTTTTACTAATGTTTAAAATTTAAATAGCCATGTATGATTAGTGGCTAATGTGTTGGAGAGTGAAGCTCAATATACCTTTATATTGTTTGAAAAAACACCTAATTTTTTTAACAATAAAAATGTCTACCTCTGTTATGGTTTAGGTTATGCTGGGATGACAGACCGCCCTAAAAAAATATCTGTGACTTAACAAATGCTTATTTGTCTCTCTTATTGCATGTGTTCTTCATGAGCTGGCTGGTGGGCTTTGCTCCATGCCTTGTCATCCTAGGACCCAGGCTGACGAAGCCTACACCTGCAGCTTTACTGGTCACCATGGTAAGAGGAAGGAGATGATACGGGGTCTCACAGCCTTTCTCCTAGAAGGAATTAACACACATCCCTTTATGAATTTCACTGGTCAAAGAGAGTCTCATGGCCACCCTGAGTCCAAGCGAGTAGGGGAATACAAACAGAACCTGTGCCCAGAGAGAGGTGAATTTGCACACAGCCCTAATGTCTACCACATTTGCATCATTTCCTTTTTAATTAAGAAAGGAAGAAGGAAAAGCCAAGTGACAAAACTGGAATTCAGACCTCTTATGCTAACATTCATAAAAGCTTAATCAGTATTTGAAAGTTCCTCACCTACCCAACTCCTCATTTATATAAAACACAGTCATCTTCAGGGCGCCTGGGTGGCTCAGTCGGTTAAGCATCTGACTCTTGATTTCAGCTCAGGTCATGATCTCGGCATCGTGAGATCAAGCCCTGTGTGGGGCTCCATCCTGAGCTTGGAGCCTGCTTAAGATTCTCCTTCTCCCTCTGCCCCTCCCCACTTGCGCTCTCTCTCCCCAAAAAGACAAAAAATCAAACAAAAACCCCACAGTCATCTTTATTTGTAGAGTTGGAGAACTTAGCATATGCTGAAAATGTAGGTTGTTGCTTCTCGAGCTATTTTGGTTGACTACCTGGGGAAATATTTCAATAGGATTTAACAGTTCTTATCTGGTAAAGCATTCAGGCTGATACTGAATACACATCTGTTTTTCTCCCCAAATAATAATTTATTTCAAGAAAATATACCAATTACTGATAATACTATGATTAATGATATTTCTGCAACAATGTGCATGTGTCTTCTAGTAATATGATAGTGAACGATTTTGATGGCATCTGGAAAATTGGTAGAAGTGAGAATTTACTGCTCATTTCCACTCTTCAGTGACTGCAAATGAAATCAATATCATATAAGGAAGTATGAAATACTTATTGGAAAAAATGTGAAGGTAAATGAGCCAGGAATTTGGGCTACACTAACTCTAAAGAATGAGTCTCTGGGTCCCTGTAAGAACTGATTTTGCTTACTATGCACAGGTTTGAGTGTTATAAGAAGCTAATGTGGGGGAAAAAACTCCATTTTACCTATGGAACCTTACTTCGTCTTGTTGGAGTCTAGGCACTAATGGGAGAATATGTTACTGACTATAGAATAGAACGTCTAGAAAAGGGACGTTGTGCTTTATTGGCGACTGCTTCCTGCACCTGTCTGTCTCAGCACACTGCCCAGCCTGGGTCAATCCTACATTCACCTGGTGATATTATTTAAGTCTCCTTTGTGCTGTTGAGCAGGGCTCGAAATGCAGCGTGTTTCAGACCAGACCTATGTCAGAGCATTCCCTTTGAATGGGAAGGAGTTAACTGAAGGTGTTGAAGCCCACGGAACAAACAGCTATACTCAAACAATGTTAGATGTGTGGAGCTTGTTGCCACAAGAAATACCATCCCTTGGAAGAAACGTGGACATCTCAGTAAGATGGATCTGGAAAGGCCTCCTTAGAGGGCTTACGCTTGTGCAAAATCCTCTAAGGAGGATTTAAGAAATCAGGGCCTCTTCTGGCTTGCCTGTTACCAGGAAGCGGAGACAATTTGGTGACTGGGTATTTTTAAATGATGTTTATTTAGGAGGCAGGAGGATTAAAGCAAGGCTTGAGTGGTCACTGGTAAAGAAGCATGTTGATCATAAGAGAGGAATGTTTAATCATTTCTGTGGTTGTGGGTTGGCCTTGTCTGAGCATCGTTTTTTTTTTTTTTTTTTTTTTTTTTGGTCAGCTTTGCTTATCGTCAGTTGAGAATATCAGGATTGGCTCCAATAGGGCTGTTTTTCTCAGGCACATGGTGGCCTCCGTGTTTAGCACCTGCCCCTCCTCTTCTGTATTTAATTACTTCAGTAGATTTGAACTTCAGTGGAATTTCAAAGAAAGAATGCATTGTTGAGGTATTTGGAGAAAAGAGGAAATTTACCAGATCTCAGTAAGGTATCATAGGGTGTAATAGGGCTTCCGGGAGAGGACAAGTATAGACAAAGAATCTGAAACAGACAACTATTCAGCTGTTTAAAGGAACAGACTGTTTCTAGATGAGTGTCGGTACATGCTAATCATCATTAGGTGGCGCCTAATCATCACCTGTATGCACGTGGATGAGGAAAGTGGTGGTTGCAGAAATGGCCCGGTTCCTTCCTCTTCCCCACATCCTTACTCTTTGCCTTGGCCTTATCATACTATACATCCTCCCCTTTTGACTTTGGACTTGGCACACGATTTGCTTTGGCCAGTGGAATTTTCAGCAGACGTAATTCAAGCAGAAAAGACTTCTTTGAGGAAATGAATTAAAGCCATGGTTTGAACAATGGGAAGGGATCAGCTGGGCAAAGGAAGGGTGCAGCCATGGGAAGCATGAGCTGTCCAGGAAGAAGGAAGAGTACTTTAAGAGATCCAGAAAAAGGGAGCACAGAACTCGATGGAGAGGGAGTGCATTGAGACTGACGGGAAGGGCAGGGCCTAGAAAATACTCATCTTCTACAAGCTGCATGACAGATTTGGGGATTTCTCCTAACAGTCACGGAAAGCTATGGAAAAGGTTTAACCTGGGAGTGGCCCGATCTAATTTACTTTCGTGAAAGATTGCTTTGGTTGCGGAGTTGTTATTATAATTAGAGAGAGAATTTGGGACAAATGAGTCCTAGCATTTTTCCCATCTCTGTCAGGGTGCCATGCAATACAAATTGGCTCTCTCATTTGTTCTATTAAAATCAATGACTTTGTTTAGGCAAAGTGGCTTCTGGACATTATCCCAGAGAGGGGTTAGAAGGGTTCTTCATAATATTCTAAATTTACTAAATGAAAATTAGAGACCAGCCAAGAGGATTGATTTTGGGGTGAGCCAACAGTCCTTGGTGGCACTGGGCCAAGCAAAGGAGGGCCATTAGGCTGGGCTTAGAAGGCTTTCATAGGAGCACAAAATTAAGACAAAAGTGAGATCAGATGACACGGAGTCTCAGAAACTTGAAATTCTGAGGACAGGAAATAAAATGACAAGAAGAAATTTGGCTTGCTTTTTAAAACTGGCTTATTTGCTTTTTTTTTTAATTTTTTTTTTTTAAAGATTTCATTTATTTATTTGAGAGAGAGAGTGAGACAGAGAGCATGAGAGGGAGGAGGGTCAGAGGGAGAAGCAGACTCCCTGCCGAGCAGGGAGCCCGATGCGGGACTCGATCCAGGGACTCCAGGATCATGACCTGAGCCGAAGGCAGTCGCTTAACCAACTGAGCCACCCAGGCGCCCTGGCTTATTTGCTTTTAAAAACAAAAAGTTTTTAGAAACATTCCCAAAATGAGCTTGTGGATTGCTGATTTTACTGGTTACTTAAGTTTTGGGGCCTGGTTTATCTTTATAACCTAATGTATCCATGTTTTTATTTCCAGAATGAATGACTTATGAAGGGAACTTTGGGGGCACCAAAGTTGTCTGCAGGCTAAAATGTTATGTAATTGTTAGGAGAGCTCATTTTTAGGAAGTGGAATTGTGCAAGCATAAATTGTATTAAATGTTGACAGAGGTTTTAAGAGTTTCTCAAGTTTAACCCTGTTGACATTTTGGGCTAGATAATTCTTTGTTCTGTGCGTCGTTGGATGCTCAGCACCATCTCTGGCCTCTACCCACTAGACGTCAGCAGCACCACCCGCCTGCCCGCAACCCCCCCCCCCCGGCCCCCGCCAGGAGTGACAAATAAAAATGTCTCCAGGCATTGCAAATGATGCCAAATCACCCCAGGTTGAAAACTGCTGGGTGAGATACTATCTGTTTTTGAAAAAAAGGCTTCTTGATATGTTATCCTGTGGTTTCCATCATGGCTGAAGCTGTGAGTGAGCACAGGGTAAAGTATCAGAGGGGCTTGTTGGCATTTTGGAAAATTTTTCGCTGGCCTCTGATGAGGAAGAATGAATATTAAAAATGTGTGTGTGTGAGTGTGTGTGTGAGAGAGTGAGAGACCCTCAAGATCTGCTTTTTAAAGAGTTTGCAAAGGTCTCATGATTCCATGTATCTTGTGCATGTGACAGAGCATGAAAAAATATTCATTGAATGAAATATTCATTAAAGTCAAGTTTGCTTTTTCTATTTACCTTTAGATATTAGAATAGGAATTGAGAAATGCTGTGGATTACCAGGATAAAGGGCTGCTGACTGAGGTCATGCGATCATGTGTAAGAACACGTAGGAAGGGCCAAATAAAACTGGTGACTACAAACAAGTGATAAAGGAAATTGAGAAGATGGTTTTAGAAATGACTTTCATTTAAAGAATTACTGGAATATGAAATGCAGAACGGGGCTCCCTAGAGAAATAGCTGAAGTCACCAAGCATCAAGTAATTTGAAATAGGGAAGGTATGACTCATAGCATGTCTTTGGAGAGTTTGTCTAGCCCTGAAATATACTGATGGGAAGATTAGCCCAGAGAAATTAATGAGATAAATGTACGTGTCACCAAATTATCAAAAATAGCTAAAGGTGAAAACGGAGAATACAAGCAATCCATTCTTTCAAAAAGAGTGAAACACCCAGGTGCCAATAACTCTGTAAGGTGCTAACATGGAGTCATCCTCCTATAGCTGGAAGAGGCCCAGACTCCCCACCTGTGGCTAAAGCTGGATGCAGAAGGAATGACAGCAGAAACACACATGAGCTTCTGGGAAGCATAGCAGAAGGAGGCCTGATGTTCTGCAGGCAAGGGCCACCAGGGAGGGCTTGTTGGCAGAAAGGCCATCAATCTAAATCCTTTCTTTCCTCTCCCAAAGAGCTCTGGAATCCATTCATTCAATTCTAATCCCCCTTCCATGTCTTCTATCCTCTGTTACCTGGATTTCTATCTTCTGCCTGGTCAATCCATGCCATAATGATGATTCTAAGAAACGAATCTGATCATGTCACTCCCATCCCCATCTCCGCCCTCGCCCCTTTAGTGACTTGTCATCCCCTCCAGAGCAAGCCAGTTCTGGTCTATGCTCCTTTATTAAGACCTCTCTCTCCCCACTACCCCTAAGCTCTCTCCATGCTGAAATTCATTTCAACCAAAACCTGCTCCACATCCTATGTCATAAGGAGAATGCAAATTACGATAGCAACGAGATACCATTACACACCTATTAGAACGGCCAAAATCTGGAACACTGACAGCACCAACTGCTGGTGGGGATGGGGAGCATTAGGAGCTCCCATTCATTGTGGGTGGGATGCAAAATGGTATAGTCACTTTGGAAGACAATTTCTTGGTTTTCTACAAAACTAAACATACTCTTACCATATGATTCAGTAATTGCACTCCTTGGTATTTACCCAAAGAGTTGAAAACTTATATCTACACAAAAACCTTGCACATGGATGTTTATAATAGCTTTCCTAGTAATTGCCAAAACTTGGAAGCAATCAAGATGTCCTCCAGTAAGAGAATAGATAAACTGTGGTCCATCCGGCACACCTTGGAGATATTGCAGGTTTGGTTCTAGACTACTGCAATAAAGTGATTATTGCGATAAAGTGAGTCAAGTGAATTTTTTGGTTTCTCAGTGCATAGAAAAGTTATGTTTACACTATAGTGTAGTCTACTAAATGTGAAATAGCATTATATCTAAAAAAACTCCCAAGGTACATACTTAATTAAAAAAATGCTTTGTTGTGGGGCACCTGAGTGGCTCAGTCGGTTAACCGTCTGCCTTTGGCTCAGGTCATGATCTCACTGTCTGGGGATCAAGCCCCTCGTTGGGCTCCCTGCTCAGTGGAGAGTCTGCTTCTCCCTCTCCCTCTGCCCCTCTCCCCCGCTTGTGCTCTCTCTCTCTTAAATAAATAAATAAAATCTTTAAAAAACTGTTTTGTTGCTAAAAACCGCTGACCATCATCTGAGCTTTCAGCCAGTGATAATCTTTTTGCTCGTAGAGGGTCTTGCCTCTACCCAACGTTAAGGGCTGCTGACTGTTCAGGGTGGCAGTTGCTGAAGGTTGGGGTGGCTGTGGCAATTTCTTCAAATAAGATGACAGTGAAGTCTGCTGCATTGATTGACTGTTTCTTTCATGAAAGATTTCTCTGTAGTATGTGACGCTGTTTGATAGCATTTTACCCACAGAACTTCTTTCAAGATTGGAGTCAATCCTCTGAAACCCTGCTGCTGCTTTATCAACTAACTTTATGTCATAGTCTAAATCCTCTGTTGTCATTTCAATGGCCTTTGCCACATCTTCACCGGGAAGAGATTTCATCTCAGGAAACCGGTTTCTTTGCTCCTTCATCAGAAGCAACTCCTCACTCATTAAAGTTGGTCATGAGATTGCAGTGATTAGTCCCATCTTCAGGCTCTACTTCTGATTCTAGTTCTCTTGCTGTTTCCACCCCATCTGCAGTCAGAACACACACAGCACGTACTGATAAAGTTTGCCATCTTATATGGGTGCAATTCGGGGTGCCCTTGAACAATTACAGTAGTAACATCAAAGATCACTGATCACAGATCCTCATGACAAGTAGAATAATAATGAAAAAGTTTGAAATATTGCAAGAATTACCAAAATATGACACAGAGACACGAAGTGAGCAAATGCTGTTGGAGAAATGGTGCCGATAGGCTTGACACAGGGGTGCCAGAAACCTTCAATTTGTAAAAAAAAAAAAAAAAATGCAGTATCTGCAAAGTACTATAAAGTGAAGCACAATCAAACGAGCTATGGCTGTACTTTCAGTTTCCCCATTTTACAGATGAGAATACTAAGGCTCAGAAGTCAGGGTGGACCTTGTTCTAGGTCTAGAACTAGAATTAGGGTTACACAATATTGATCGTCCAATTGCTCTTAGATGTTGAGTGCTAAAATGATCTGCTAAACTTAAGGACTCAGCTTTGTCAATATAGCATCAGCTTATCTTCCAGTCTATGGCATGAGTCAGTTACAAAGATTTAAAGAAGGATTTGTACTTGAACTAAGTCTTAAAAACCAGGGGATGTTACACTAAGTGAAATCAGTAGTCAGAGAGAGACAAATATATGATTTCACTCGTATGTGGAATTTAAGAAACAAAACAGATGAACATAGGGGAAAGGAAGGAAAAATAAAATAAGATAAAAACAGAGAGAGAGGCAAACCATAAGAGACTCTTTAAAAAAAAGATTTTATTTATTTGAGAGAGAAAGAATGAGCAGGGGGAGGGGCAGAGGGAGAGGGAGAAGCAGACTCCTCCCTGAGCAGGGAGCTTGATGTGGGGCTCGATCCCAGAACCCTGAAATCATGACCTGAGCTGAAGGCAGATGCTTAACCAACTGAGGCACCAACCATAAGAAACTCTTAATGATAGAGAACAAACCGAGGGTTGCTGGAGGGGAGGTAGGTGGGGGGACGGGCTAAATGGATGATGGGCATTAAGAACAGCACTTGATGTAATGAGCACTGGGTGTTATATGTAAGTGATGAGTCACTAAATTCTACTCCTGAAAACAATACTACACTAGATGTTAACTAACCTGAATTTAAATTAAAAAAAAACACAAACAAACAAACAAACCAAAAAAAACCCAGGGGCTAGCTAAGATTTGAATTAGCAAAGAAAACAAGGAATGGCCATGCAAGGGAAGAGAAGTAACATATGGAAAATTAGGAACATTAATACTTGTTTGTTTTTTTGTTTTGTTTTTTTTTAGATTATTTATTTATTTATTTATTAGAGAACGAGCGAGAGAGAAACAGCATGAGAGAGGAGAGGGTCAGAGGGAGAAGCAGGCTCCCTGCTGAGCCGGGAGCCCGATGTGGGACTCGATCCCAGGACCCTGGGATCATGACCTGAGCCGAAGGCAGTCGCTTAACCAACTGAGCCACCCAGGCGCCCAGGAACATTAATACTTGACCAGTGGCTTACATATTAACTTCAAAAACGTGATTCACTGGCTTTTTGTTTTAAAGGAATAATGGCCCCAGATTTTCATTGCCTGCCCTAGCAAATCTGATCAGTTACCAGCTTGCCAAGAAACCTCTAAATCACTTTCTTCCTTGAGACGCAAATTCCAGACATGTTAAGACATGGGGTACTGTAAATGGTTAAAGGCAGAGATAATACAATATAAAACCGAGTCCTGTTTTGAACTTCTCCAGGGAAAACAATGGAAGCCTTCACACAGAATCTACTCAATAAATACGGTCTGAAAGTTGAGATGCAATTAACATGTTAATGTCCTCCATGATGCAATCAGTCTTATCAATTACAGCCACCGCAGCCCTCAGCACCTTGTGAAGAATTGCCAATAAAGATACTAAAATAAGCTTTGCACAAGATGGGAGTATCATGACATCTGTTTTCAAAATTACTTGGCTGTAATTGTTGGATCTCATTATAGTCGGTAAAAATTGTATTCTTTCACCTGGGATAAGAGCATGTGCTTTTAAATAGCATCACTTCAGAAATGAAGAGTAGCAAATCCATGCTAATTACACCGTTGTGTCGTGCCTGCCATAAAGAGAGGATGCTCGCCAATGATTTGTATCAGTAAGGATGGTTCTGGCTATAGGCAGAGATAAAGCTCACATCAAATCAACTTGGGGAATTAATGTAATAGCATGTGCAACAGGATGTCCAGAAGTAGAGTGAGCTTTAGGGATTCAATAGTGCCATTAGGGACTGGAGTTCTTTTGCTTTCTCCCCTCTGAGGCTTTGCAATTTGCAAGAAAGAGAGAGAAAGAATTTCCTCTTGAGCCTGTAGGGTCGGCCTCATGCTAAGGCCTGTTTCTGTGGTTGCTGGATGCTGATGGGTGGCAAATCTGCATCCCATCCACCCTCATTTGCTTCTGTCAAGTGAGGGGAGGCTCCTCCTCGGTCTCTCCTAAAACTGAGGAAGCTTCTTTCTCAGATGTGCTCAGCAAGTCTCTCCTAGCATCTCTCTTTGGTCCAAACTGGCTTAGGCATGCCCAGATCTGAACTAATGACTGGCAAGAGGGATGGAATTTCCATGGTTGGCTTGGGGCTGGCAGGGGGCGGGGGGGGGGGGGGGAGAGGGGAATGGATTCTGGAGAATTCCCCACAATATCCACTATACTATAATATTTTTTTGGCTCACTGTTAAACCTTCGTGGGACAGTAAGGAAGTCCTCTCTGGAAAACTGCAATAATCCCAGGAATTATGATTTAATTTAGCAGCCAAATCGGTCTCCTTGGATGCGTGGCAGACCATCAACATTAGAAGTGGGAGTACTCACCGTCCCATCACTTTCCGTAATCCCAGAGATTTTTGTGGCAACAAAGGCCATGCTCAGAAAAGTAGCCCCTTCAGCACACTTGCCCACATCTGTTCTCTGATCTCATTGTCCCTTTCTTTCACTTTGACATTTGCAAAAAGGAGGGGGTAGTTTCTTCTTAAAACCAGGCCCCATGGTTCATGAGCTTTCTCTCTACTCCAGTGTCCAGCAACACCACATCGTTTACCTTTACCGCTGTGGTCCACCCTGTTCAAGCGCACAAACAGAGTTTAGGATAACTCTGGAAAAGTGTGGGTTCAAAACAATAATTGCTTATTGGTTGGTTGCTGTACAGTGAAGCTAATTCACGAGTGTAGTCCTGATTGGGCCACAGTTATAAATCCTTAGGGCAATGCCTCTCCCCCTTTCATGTGCATGCACATGACCATGATCTCGCTGGAGCCCAGATTCTGGTACAGTGAGTCCTCAGAAAGGATTATGTGAATGTCAGTCAGAGCAAGGAGAGCTCGGGGAGGGCATGATGAGATGATGACACCTGAGGACAAGGGTGGGAAGAACAAAATAGGCTTCAAGTGAGGTCACCTTGCAATTGTGTATGCTATTCCTAGAGAGGGTGGAGGACTGAAACGGGGGGATTGGATCCGCTCTCTGTGGTCCACGAGACTTAGCGTGGCATACCCTTCTGCCCACACAAGCCTCCATCGGCTATAACAGACGGCCTCAGGTATCCAGGTTGCTTTGATTTTTTCCTCTCTTGCATTTCCCGGTTCTAGATCTCATATTGAGTAGTATACTGATTCACAGTACTGCATCTAGACCATTTACTTGCCAGATCCTTCGCACAGTTTTCCAGTTGGCCACCTGACCTCAATTCATGGCACTTGTCACCTTGCTTATGTAGGTACCTGCCAAGCACCGGTGGTCCCCTGAAAGACGATACCCATCTGCTCCTCTGTCTTCTGGTGTGACATTCTTCATCACACACCTGACCTCAGCCTCTGGAGACCCCAAAAGAACAGGTCTGGATGACCAAACCAGAGGGCACACCCTTCTCCAATATCTTCAGTGTATCTTTTCCACTCTCCGTTTGAGACGTATCCACACAGGCATGATGTTTGTGACATCTAGAGGGAATCTCTGTCACTTCAGTGCCCCTTGCTGGAGGGGCCTCCAGAACCATTTGAGTGGATTCTTGCTTCCCCATTAGACCGGTGTTAGGAAGAGTGATCGGCAGAGAACGATTCTATTTCTTTCATCTAGTTCAGTGCCTCTTCCAAAATAAGCATTTCCTTTTAAGCGTTGCTGGAAACCATTCATCCAGTTTCTGCTTGAACTCCTCTGAGGCAACCCATTCCCTTTTTTTTTTTTAATATTTTGACAGCTCTCTATTTTAGAAGTTCTGTATTCTTAGCTGGGAACTGCGTCGCTGTATCTCTTCCTCACTTTGGCTCTAATACTAATTTTTTTCATTCCTCTTCCACTTGGAAATCTTTCAAAAATTTAAAGGCAGGTGTCAATTTCCCTAAGGTTTCTCTTAATGGGTTCCTTTAACCATTTAAACCAATTATGGTTTCTTTTTAATATCAAACGAAAGTAGATTAAAATGAAAAAGAGGTCTTCACTTCATTTGTATATATGGCATGTTGAAACAACGTTCACCTATAAGTAACCTAGTAAACATAGAAGTCTTCTAAGCATATTATAACTAGAGATATCTCCACACATGTTCCCAAATATTAAATGATCTAGAATATAAACATATCTGTTTTCATTTTTGTTACACCTTCTTGTGGCAGGTTATCTCGTTTTGCTAAGATTTAAAGTCTTATGTATTCTTTTTTTTTTTTTAAAGATTTTATTTATTTATTTGAGAGAGAGAGAATGAGAGAGAGCACATGAGAGGGGGGAGGGTCAGAGGGAGAAGCAGACTCCCTGCCGAGCAGGGAGCCCGATGCGGGACTCGATCCAGGGACTCCAGGATCATGACCTGAGCCGAAGGCAGTCGCTTAACCAACTGAGCCACCCAGGCGCCCAAGTCTTATGTATTCTTGAATAATTTATCCATGGGACTCTAACTGCCAGGTAATAGGGGATCTTTCCTTCCCATCTTTGTATCTGGCTCTCCCTTTGGCAGAACCTTCAGTTAGTATCATAGGAGGAAAAGGAGATTGATTCAGAGTATAGAACTCTAGATGAGTGCTTCTCAACCAGGGGTGATTTTGTCCCCCAGGGGACATTTACAATATCTACTGACTCTAGTAGACAGAGGTCACGGGTGCTGCTAAACATTCTACAAGACACAGGACAGCAAGGAAACCAATTCTTCTCCAAAGCTTCTAGAAGCAGTGCAACCCTGCCATCATCTTGATTTTAATCCAGTGACACCCATTTTAGACTTCTGGCCTCCAGAATTAGAAGATAATACGTTTGTGCTGTTTTAAGCCACTACCCTTGTGGTGATCTGATACAGAAGCATTTTGAGAAGAATTCATATAGGAACAGGCAATTTACAAAACAGGAAACCTAAATGCCTAATAAATATAATTTAAAAACCCTCAAACTCAGAATTTAAGATGAGATGCTATTTCAAACCCATAAATACAAAGGGTTGACAACGATGTGGGGTGAAAGTAAGTTTCATCACTGCTGGCAGAAGTGAAAATGGACATAAGAATTTTGGAGAACAATCTGACAGCATTTATTATCATTAAAAACGTGCATGGCCTGGAACTCCACAGTTCCACTTTGAGGGCTCAACCCCAGAGAAAAGTCCGGCACAGAAACATCAGGAGAGTTCTAGAATAAGGTGCATTGTGGCATCCTTTTAATTACAAAACAACTGGGAAACACCCTAATTATTGGGCAATAGAGGAATTTATAAATATAGTATGCTATGTGCATAGATTGAACACGTTGCCTAGAATGAATACATGAACAATATGTTTCAACACAGATAGATCTCCAAAACATACCACTGAGTAAATAGAGCAATTTGCAGTGTGATGCACATAGTACAATAGCCTCCGTGTCATTTTAAACATACACAGCACTATTATATGTTGTTCACAGGTGTCTGTGTGGTCAAACATGGAAACATGGACTGGGAGGGTGCATGCCTCTCTGTGCTGGCAGTTGACTCTGGAGAGGACGGGAGATGGGACCAGAAAGGAGAACAAAGGGGATTTCGACTCCATCTGCTATGTTCTACTTATTAGACCTGTAAAAACACAAAAATAAAAATGGCACACAAAACACCAACTTTTGTTCACAGATTTTTTTCTTACACTTTATTTCTCTTTTTGCCTTAAATTCTTCTAAAAATACAAACACAAAAACCAAAACAATGGGGCGCCTGGGTGGCTCAGTCGTTAAGCGTCTGCCTTCGGCTCAGGTCATGATCCCGGGGTCCTGGGGTCGAGCCCCACGTCAGGGTCCCTGCTCCGCGGGGAGCCTGCTTCTCCCTCTCCCTCTCCCCCTGCTTGTCTTCCCTCTCTCGCTGTGTCTCTGTCAAATAAATGAATAAAATCTTAAAAAAAAAAAAAAAAAGAAACCAAAACAATGGACATTAAAATGAGAATGATCGGGCACCTGGGTGGCTCAGTCGTTAAGTGACTGCCTTCAGCTCAGGTCATGATCCCAGGGTCCTGGGATCGAGCCCCGCATCGGGCTCCCTGCTCGGCGGGAAGCCTGCTTCTCTCTCTCCCACTCCCCCTGCTTGTGTTCCTGCTCTCGCTATCTCTCTCTGTGTCAAATAAATAAATAAATCTTAAAAAAAAAAAAAGAAACCATAATCACTTATTATGGATAGTGGATGAAAATAGGTTCTTTCAGATTTCACCATGAACCTGAAAATTAACTGAGAAAGTAATTATGATGTGAACAATTTCCATATAATTATAGGATACCTCTATAATCTCTATAATTTTTCCTTTTTAAAAAGCCCAAGGCCTCATTGGGTTTATATTATTAAATTGCCCTGAAGATCCAAGACACTTGCAGTTAGAATTCCGAGTTTCTGTCCATTTATTTCCTTCTGCACTGAGTACATCTGAAGAGCCTCAATTGTGTCTCCCAAATAAATCTTTCTTTTCTTGATCCAACTGATTTAACATTTTATGATTGTAAGATGTGTCCGGATAAACCATGGCCAATGTCATTACACCTACCATTCACGAACGCTTTTGCCATTCCTATTGACCATGAAGATCCAAATTGACCCTGAGGAGTAGGAGAGGCAGGGCCTCAGTTAGAGGGGCAAGAGGAAACATGGCGGGCAAGTTTGAGCATGCCGGGAAGGAACTGGGAACCAGAGAAAGAGGGCTGGGAGGCACAGGCCTTGCCAACAGCTCCAGCTCTTCTCGGTTTCCACTCCTGAGAAACGAAGGAAGAAAGACCATGGGAAGGCGTGGATTCCATGCTGTTGGGCTGCATGCACACACCTTTTCTGAGAATCAAAGGGGCCGGTATGTTGGGAGAGGGTGAAGTTGGGGAGAGCAGGCATCTCTGGGGAGAGCTTTTTGGTTTTCCAATTCACAAAGGGTGAAGGAGCCTCTCTGAAATGTTAGCTCTGACGTTATAATTTAAGTGTAGTCCACTGGCAGAAAGTATAACTCTTACAAGGCCAATTTATAGCAGCCTACTCAGAGCAATAAAGTTTAATACATGTTAAATATTAATAATGTCTGATTTTGCTGAGGCCTTCTGCCCGTTTCCTTGCCTGATGAAACTACCCAATTTCGGGGTCCACAGGGACAATTAAAATACAGTGTGTTGAATGCTGCAAGAAGGTTACATGTAGAGAGCAGGAAGAACAGAAACCACGATGCATCAGAGAAGATTGAAATATACATATATTTTTATTTTAGATTATCTTTTTTATCATGTAACTTGCTTATAATTTATATTACATTTTTAAAAAGATTTTATTTATTTGAGAGAGAGTGAGTGAGTACGAGTCAGGGGAGGGGCAGAACGGGAGGGGGGGGGAAGAATGTCAAGTAGACTCCATGCTGAGCGCAGAGCCCGATGTGGGGCTTGATCTCACAACCCCAAGATCAGTACCTGAGCCGGAATCAAGAGCTGGACGCTTAACTGACAGAGCCACCCAGGTGCCCCTATATTGCAATTTTAAATTGACTTTGGTTTTAATTTTAAATTTTTTGTGCATGTGCTATACAATTTTTTATTAAGTTTTTTATTTTAATTCCAGTATTGTTAATATACAGTGTTATGGGCGCCTGGGTGGCTCATTCGTTGAGCGTCTGCCTTCGGCTCGGGTCATGATCCTGGGGTCCCGGGATCGAGTCCCACATCGGGCTCCCTGCTCCGCGGGAGGCCTGCTTCTCCCTCTCCCACTCCCCCTGCTTGTGTTCCTGCTCTCGCTGTCTCTCTCTGTCAAATAAATAAAATCTTAAAAAAAAAAAAATATACAGTGTTATATTAGTTTTAGGCATACAATACAGTGATTCAGCAATTGGATACATTTCTCAGTGCTCATCATGACAAGTGTACTCTCTAATCCCCATCACCTATTAGACTTTAATTTTAGAACAATTTTAGGTTCACAGGAAAATTGAGCAGTGGGTACAGAAATTTCCCATACACCCCCTGGCCCACACATGCACAGCCTCCCCCATTAGCAACATCCTCTACCAGAGTGGGACATTTGTTACAGTTGAGGAACCTACACTGACACATCATTATTGCCCAGAGTCCATAGTTTACATTAGGGTTCACCCTTGCTGTTGTACATTCTATGGATTTGGACAAATGCATAATGCTGTGTATCCACCATTGTAGTGTCATACAGAGTATTTTCAATGCTGTAAAACTCCTCTGTGCTCTACCTATTCATCCCTCTCTCCTTTCTAACCCCTGGCAACCACTGATCTTTTTATGGTCTCCATAGTTTTGCCTTTTCCAGAATGTCACATAGTTGGAATCATATAGTATGCAGCCTTTTCAGATTGTTTCTTTCACTTAGTAATGTGCATTGAAGGTTCCTTCATGTCTTCTCAGAGCTTGATAGCGCTGATATCTAACTCAAAGGTTGTTATGAGGATGAAATGAGATAATCCAAATAAGGTCTTAATCCAGTGCCTAGCATATGGAGAATGTTTGGTAAAAGTTGTTATAATTATAGTTTGCACATAAGATTTTAGTGGGCTGAGATATATATACTCCTGGGGTTGTGGGATTCTATATTTTATTTATACATTGCATATATATATACACATACTAGTTTTGGTTATTAAAAAGGAAAATCTGTGTTTTATTTCTTTGGCTCAGTTTAGGCTCTGGATTTCATTTTAATGATGGCAACTTCTCTTTAATCAAATGATTCACAATAGAAAAGAGGCTCTTTTACTGATGGGGGTATCTTAAAATACGTGTGCATGTACATATAAAATCAAGATTCATAAGTGACAATCAACCACTGAATTTTCTTTGAGATTTTGAGTAGCAGTGAGAGTTCATTCAACAAATACCAAGCAGCTGTTGCTGAGAGGGCATGGCGTGGTGCCTGGACAACTGTGGGAAGGAGGAGAGTCCATGGGAAAACCAGTAAGTTCTTATAAATAAATGTTTCATGGGTTGTATAAGCAAGGTAGTTTGTATTAGAGGCAGAAACTAGTGTCTTTCAAGATAAATGAGGATCAGTGACACCCCAAATTTACTTTCAGTGTATACTTTGCCTCACATTAATATCCTCTCTGGTTTCTGGATTATTCTTTTGAGAAAACAGAATACTGGCTGCAGTCCAAACTGAGAAATTTGGATATGAATCCTGGCTCCACCACTTACTCCGTGAGTGACCTTGGACAACTCATTTGACTTCTGACTACTCATTTTTTTCTCAGCACCATTTGTCAGTGAAAGGGACTTAAAGTATCTCCTCCATTATCCAGTATTATACATTAAGGGGCAAACAAACCTGACTTCTAGCTTCTCCCGTTAAAAATTGTTTTTGCTTTTGTTTTAGAAGGACTTTTTAGGTAACCAATTCCATTGAATGCCTTCCTCAATTAGCCACTGTTGGAAATTCTATTAATATTCAGGAAAAATACCACTATTCACCAATTCCTTCGATTAGTCTCAGTTATAGCCCTAAATGTAATAAGGGAGAATAGAGGCCATCTGGGAAGTTACCCAGTATTTCTAAAAATGATTTGACCAAAGTATTCGTTTCTTGTAGAGCACACCCGAGATGAATTTGGGGGGGAAACACAGGCTTGGGCATTTATCAACGTTTACCAGGGAAGGGCACACAATGAAGATGAGAGATGTGAGCTGAGTCACTTAACCAACTCCTGCCACTCTTTCTTTGTTACAAACGAGATAGCGCATGCAGAAGCCTTTGGAAATTCTAATACCCTGTGTATAAAGAAAACATAGGAGAAATTTTATTATCATGGAGTGGATAAAATAAAGCGCGTGGATTTTTTGGGAAAAAATCCTGTATATCAAGAAATACCACAAATAAAAGGCAAACAAGAAAAAGATATTTGCAACCCACATCAGAAGAACTCATTTCCCTGTTCTATAAACTGGTCATGTAAATCAATATGAAAAGACCAACAATTCAATAGAAAACCTGGTCGAAGATCACAGAGTTATCTCATAGAAAACGAAGAACAAATGTCTTATAAATAAACAAAAGGATAAGGTTTTGCTCCTAGTTAAGAAAATGAAAATAAAACAACATTTACCATTTTTCACCTCTTATATTGGCACACAATTTTAGATCACACCAATGTTGGTGTGGGTGTGGGAAAACCGGTATACCCTTGGGGCAGTCTCTTTGGAGGACAATTTGTTAGTTTCCATTAAAATTGCAAAGTCCCATGCCATGTGAACCAACAATTCCTTGTATAGGAATTTGTTTTCTGTATATATATATATATATATACACACACACACACACACACAAAGCTATATATTTGAGATTATTTACTGCAGCATGATTTATAACAGTAAGCGGCTGAAAAAAAGCCTCACCATCCATCACGGGTGACTAGGTAAAATCTGTTATGGGACACCTGTACAATGGCAAACTCTGCAGTCGATTCCATGTCTAACTTGCTTCGGCTCAGGTCATGATCTCATGATCTCAGGGTGGTGAGATCGAGCCCCGGTCGGGCTCCGTGCTCAGTGCAGAGTCAGCTTGGGATTCTCCGTCTCCCTCTCCCTCTGCCTCCTCCCCCTGCTCACGTGCTCTCTCTCGCTCTCAAAATAAAATAAAATCTTTAAGAACAAAACAAAACCGCATACAGGGACTAAGACATTTCAACTAAATGCAATGCGTGGACTTCGAATCCTTTTGATGGATCAACTTTAAAAGTGCATTTATAAGTCATTTGGGGACGTTTGAACACTGACTGGAAATTCTGATAATACTAAATAATTATTGTTATTTTTTTTAAGTTTGGTAATGATGTCGAAGTTATATTTAAAGAAGAGCCTTTATATTTCAGAATAGCCTAATGAAACATTCTGGGGGAAGTAATCTGCTGTTTGGGATTTGCTTCATAACAATCTATAGATTATGAAGGTAATAGTGTATTCATCTCTGGGCAGGAAGGAGAACACAGATGAGACAAGACTGACCCTGAGTTTAAGACAACTGTATGGGTCGATGGGTACATGGGGTTTCAATATACTCTTCTTTTGCTACTTGAGTGTTTGAAGTCTTCCCTAATAAAAAGTCAAAACTGAAAGGTAAAACCTGAAGCTACAAATGTTCAAATCAAAAGCTAAAAATTAAACAGACACTAAAAATGAAAAAGCAAGGTGGGTAATTATCAGTATAGTAATCTAACAAGGAATCTGCACAGAAAAATTCTGGAAAGAAAGCCTGCTGTTGTTTTCCTTCTTGGGAAGGCTGATGGGGGCCTAGGATATTTACTTTTCAGTATTTTGATAATGTTTTAAAACAAAGCTACAAAAACACAGTGCTGTACAAATATTAAATCTCCTATTAGAAATAATGTATGCCGCAGTTAAATACAAATGAGCGAAGGTTCTCAGCAGGGCTCTCCGATTAGCACATTTATTAATTTCAGGTCCTGCTCAGACTTCTACTGACGCTGTTTTAATTAAAGTCTTCAGCTTACTTGGAATCATTTAGTGCTTGGTAGAAAATGATAATACAGTTAACTCTATTCTTTTATATTTATATATCATTAAACATAAATATAATTAAAATATAGTATATATTGATGTATCTTTAATTAAAATATATAATTAAATCTGCATGCTTGATCTCATTAAACATTTATTGGAATATATATACATTTTTCAAATAAACAGAAAAATAGAAATATAATGGACATCCATCATCTATTTTTTTCCCGTATTCGCTTCATCTATTTGTGCAGAGTATTTTCGAGTAACTGAAAGACATTTTGACAGCTCACCCCTAAATAGCTCAGTATGCCTCTCTCAGCTGTGTCCAGTCTACTAATAAGCCCATTAAAGGCATTCTTCATTTGTCACAGTGTTTTTGAGTTGTAGCATTTCTTTTTGGTTCTTAGGATTTCCCTCTCTCTGCTTACATTGCCCATCTGTTCGTGCATGATGTCTGTCCATTAGAGCCCTTAGCATATTAATCATCGTTGTTTTGAATTCCCGGTCTGATAACTCCCAACATCCCTGCCATGTCTTTTTCTGTTGCTTGCTCTGTCTCTTCAGACTGTTTTTTTTTTTTTTTTTTGTCTTTTAGTATGCGTTCTTAGGTTTTCTCGATAGCCAGATGTGATGTACCGGGTAAAAGAAACTGATAGAAACAAGCCTTTAGTAATTTGGTGATACAGTGTCGGGGTGAGGAAGTGTTTTATAGTCCTAGGATTAGGTCTTAATCTCTAGGGAGCCTGTGTCTCTGGACTGTGAATTTCACAAGTCTTTCTCAGTTTCCCCTTCGTCCCCTGGGGGAACACGATGGCTAGAGTGGGCTGGATGGAGTCGGGTATTTCCCTTCTCCCAGGTCTTTTGGGCTCCTGTTAAATGACTTCTCCGGAGGGTAGACCTTTGTTAAGAAAAACAGAGCACTCTTGTGTATTTCAAAATGGATCCCTTCCCCCTCTCCCTGTTGGAAGCCCGAGGGGATTTTTCTCCGAAATTTACTGTGGGATCCTGGTCCAGCTCCTGGAGTTAAAACTCACAGAAGTGTGAGGGCCCTTCGATGAGTGGGTCCCCCTGGAGTTTGTAACTCTCGGATTCGGGCGCCGGAAGCCTCTGGCTGCTGGTCTGTTACACTTCCGCTTTCCCTGCTCTGACACGGGTTCCTGTGCAGGCTGCAGATCCTGCTTCTGCTCCGGTAAGTGCTGATTCTCTTTATTTGCCTGTCTCTCCGATTTGGGGATTTGCCCTGTGACCTTACTTCTCTTACGGATCTAAGAAGAGTTGATTTTTCAGTTTGTTCAGTTCTTCACTTGTTGGATGGATTGGTGACTTCCAAGCTCCTTATAAATGGGACCAGAAACTGCCAGGTCCCATTTGTCTCTCTCTCTCTCTTTCTTTCTTACTCTCTGACTCTTTTTCCCCCATTGACCTGAAGAGGCCCCCATAGGGGACTTAGGGTTTATCCCTAAGGGATGATCCCCTAAGGAGACAGGAAGAATTGCCCACCGACGGGCATTTGCTGGGTCTCTCCAGGTTTCCTGCTGCCTGGGATTGGTGTCTCTCCCTCCCCTTAGCAGATGCTGCTTCCCATGGTCCCAACGGCCCACAAGCCTGTCAGGTGCTATCAGCAGAAGACCCAACGGTACAGTACTTGTTTAGCACTTTCCTGAGTCCAGGATTCCCGGACTCCCTCTGCTTGCAAGGCCACTCATGAAAGGGAGTCCCTTTTTTTGTAATTTCACCCATGATGCTTTCTGCTGTGCACACATCCTACTGTAGAACCCTCTGCTTATGAGTTTCAGCCTGCATCCTGTGACGATTGTTGGTGTTTGTCCAAAGCCTTTGATGGTTCGTAGGGTCCAACGTGAAGCTCTGCTTCAAACAATAGTTCCATAACAGTTCCATTTCCTGGACTTGTTCACGTTTTACCTCGTGGGGTCATTTTGCTTGTCCCGCTGTGCCCTGTACTTGCTCTAAATGCAAGTCCGAGCTTCCAGCCTGGTTCAGTGCACATGAAGCATTTATTGTGCAGAATACTTCATAAGTGATGGTGTGTATTTCCTAGCACATCACCTCAGGGGGCTCTTAAGATCTGATTGTCCCATTATTATTTGAAAATGCTGATTGATCACTGGCTTAAAGTGGTGACAGCCCGATCCCTCCCTTGTAAAGTTACATTTCCCCCCTGGCAAGCTGTTTGTAATCTCTGGGGTGATTCTTTGGCACCATGTGATGATCCAATTCCCCGTTAACAATTTACCTAATGGTTTTCACATCTGTGGTTAATCCTTGCCCTCACGAAGGACTACATAAGAGGCTACCGATTGGTGGTTTTCTAAATCAGTCATTCGTTTTACATTCATCAGCTGTCATTCTACTTTGAGAAAGCTTTCTCATCAGCTGTGTCAATTTGATTACACTGAAACATAATTCCTATTGCAAACCGGGATAAATGTTTTCTTCAATACAAATTCCAAAGTAAGGAGGAGGTGTAATATTCTCCCTCAGTGATGGCAAATGAGTCTTTTGTTGCTGTTTTCTTCGTACAGACCCGTGGATTTTAATATAGTCAATGCATTTCAGTCAGCGATAGTCACATTTTTCGGAAGGCATGTGATTTTCATTTATTGCAATAGAGGTTTATAAACGTGCCAGCTAATTTTGATTAGAATATTATGAAAATTTGCTTGCATTCTTTAAGTATATATCTTTATTCTACTGTTTGATTCTTAGCCCCAAATCCGGTTAGTCTTTGAGCACTTCCTTGCTTTTTAGCTCAACAGGCCATCCCGTGTTCACCTAGCATTTTCCATATCCCATATCTAGAAACCACTCTTTCTCTAAAGAGCACTGCTTCTTTTTAGTAGTTAATGGCATTTAGGAATCATAGTTTCTGGCATGTCTTTATCAGCAGACAGCTTTAGAACACACACATTGAGTTTATATTGATTTTTTTTTAAGATTTTATTTATTTATTTGAAAGAGAGAGACACAGCGAGAGAGGGAACACAAGCAGGGGGAGTGGGAGAGGGAGAAGGAGAAGCAGGCTTCCCGCCGATCAGGGAGCCCGATGCGGGGCTCCGTCCCAGGACCCTGGGATCATGACCTGAGCGGAAGGCAGATGCTTAACGACTGAGCCACGCAGGCACCCCGAGTTTATATTGATTTTTACAGCATTCTTATTTGGTTTTATACTTAAGGCTCTTTTCTCTTACACTGAAAAATCTTGGATTCTATCATTTATTTATTTTATTCTTTAATATACAAAAATGGTTTCAATTAGCAATACAGTATTACCACTAACCATAAAACTACTGAATAAAATTCAAGATTTTTTTTTTGCGTTTCTCTTTTTCTTATAATGTATCCCCAAAGGATGAAAAGAAAATGCTGTGTTTTAGAGACACTTGAAATAATTATTTTCTATGGTTATAATGTCAGTTTGATATATAACTGGGTTCATTTGTTTCAGTTGGTTTTCAATTTGAGGAATTAGTTTTTTTGACATTCTGAAAGGTTTCTTAACTTCTTTTAAATTACAGAGGAACCCATTAGTGTTTATGGGCACGAGCACCTAGCTTCCTCTTAGTTAATGTCCCCGATGGACCTCTATACAGAACCTCTAATCCTTGAATTTTCGGTTGGTTCTCCAGTCTCTTCGATAATGGCCTCTGTGTAAACTTTTCTAGTAATTATGCTCTTATAAATATTCAATTATAGATACTGAATTTGGATACTTGCCTGAAATTATTTCATCTATTTCCACCTCTTTTAATTCCTCCACTCCAAAATTCCAGTTTGATGATCTATTTTAGAGAGAGCGCACCCGCACACAAAAGCGTGAATTTGAGTGGGGGGAGGGGCAAAGGGGGGGGAGAGAGAGAGAATCTCGAGGCGCCACACCCATCCTGGAGCCCCAGGCAGGGCTCGATCTCACCACTCTGAGATCATGACCTGGGACGAAATCAAGAGTGGGACGCTTAACCAACTGAGCCACCCAGGTGCCCCCAGTTATTTTTCTTTCAATATGCTTGGGAGTTTTAAACTGATGGTAGAATACCAACTGAAAGAAGACTCATAGGCTCTAAAGAAAGAGAAAGTAGCTGAAGTCCCCTGGCTAGGTCTCATTCTATGAGAGGAGCCTGCTCATTGGCAGGATGGCTGCACACCCACGTGGCTGGAGGAAACATTGTTTACAGCATCCGCCTGATTGGTTGGTTCCCATGCTTGACTAGTCATAACAGATTGTTAATAACATTCCTGTTTGGAGGCCTTAGGATTTCATTTCCCAAATCAATTCCTGTCCTTGTTGCGATCTCTTTCAAATAAAGATAAGCAAGAACAAACTTCTTATGTGATTAGAAACTTCATAAGGAGTCTGCTGAGCAAATCTGAAGCGACTGAGTTTAGTTCATATCCTTTTATCCGAGAAGATTAAATACAGTCGTTTTCTAGTGCAAGCTAATTAGCTTCTCCCTCGTGTCCACAGATGGAACACACATTTTGCTTTCATAAAGACAACAACACGGTTTTCATGGTAATGTGCCTTTGGCTCTGGAAGAGAATGAGAAAAGTTGCTGTTGAAAAATTAATTGCCTTCTTTCCCCTCTCTAGATTATAGAATAAAATACTGAAGGTTTGGGGCGCGTGGGTGGCTTAGTTGGTTGGGCGACTGCCTTTGGCTCAGGTCATGATCCTGGAGTCACAGGATCGAGTCCCGCATCGGGCTCCCTGCTTGGTGGGGAGCCTGCTTCTCCCTCTGACCCTCCCCCATCTCATGCTCTCTCTAACTCATTCTCTCTCTCAAATAAATAAATAAATAATCTTAAAAAAAAAATACTGAGGGTTTTCTGGCAACATGTAATTTGGTACTTTACCTTTGAAGAGTAAGGGTGGAAAAGACCATAGAAAGAACTCAATGAAACATTAAAGTCCCTATTGAAAAATATGGGCCCTAGAAATAAAACTCAGAAAATAAGAAATACAAATGGAAAACATGTACATCATTAGTGGCCAAGTGCTGTACATGTGATTTATACAATAAGGATTTTTTTTTGCCTATCCAAAAATGTGATTCCCCTCCCCACCCAACACATAATACTTGGTAGTGGTAAGAGTGTAGTTAAATAGCTACTTATAAAATAGATGTTGGGAGTCCAAATTCATCAACCTTTCTGGAAGACAAATTGGAAATGTACCTCAAAAAGCTAGATATTCGGGCGCCTGGGTGGCTCAGTTGGTTAAGCGACTGCCTTCAGCTCAGGTCATGATCCTGGAGTCCCAGGATCGAGTCCCGCATCGGGCTCCTTGCTCAGCAGGGAGTCTGCTTCTCCCTCTCATCCTCCTCCCTCTCGTGCTCTTTATCTCTCATTCTTTCTCTCTCAAATAAATAAATAAAATCTTAAAAAAAAAAAGCTAGATATTCATTTCCCAGGAATATATTCTAAGGACATGATTGGAATGTAGGCATGAATTTATGGAAAACAATATTCATTGTAACACTATTATGGCAGAGAATTAGAAATGAAAGACATTTAAAGACAAAGATGGTTATAGAAATTCTGGTACATCTATATAATAAAATCTTAGGTAGCTTTCAAATATTTTGAAAGAATGTAGGATGGCATAGGAAGTGTTTATAGTGAAATAAGTGAAAAAGGAAGATATAAGGGTTACAGTATTGTAAACAAAACAAAAAGCAGAAAAGATTCTATCCCCCTTCCTTCCATCACACTTCCATACACATACATGAAATACTGGAAAGAAATACACTAACATGTAAAAATAATTGGATTTATTTCATTATGACTTATTTTCCAAATTTTTAACAATAAGGATATATTACTTTATGAAAAGTAAATGGAGGATGATTTCTAGAAAATACATTAGAACAGGCCTGTATACCTCCACTTTCCAATCAATACCTACCAAAATGTACACAACACAGTTTTAACTCCAAACCTTACTTGGAAACTAGGAAAGACCCTAACTCTTTCCAAAGTGTCCAGAGAACAGTGACCAGGTACAATAAAATCAGTCAAAGTTGAGAAAACTTTGGAGCCAACAACACTTTTTCCTGCATGTGAGGCTGGCGCGAGATGACTAACGGTGAGAGAAGATTCTAAGGACCAGACCAGGGCAGAGCTGAGGTGTGAACGGCCTTTAGCAAGAATGACTGAAGAGCATTACTTGTTTAAGCCATTAAAGCCTCTAGTATGCAGCTGAATCTAAATTTACCTGATACACTGATATAAACAAACAATTTTAATATAAGTAATTGGGTTAAAAATCATAGAAGCAGTCACACAACTGGGGGGGGTGAGGGGAGTTAGAATTTTCCCTCATTTCCCACAAAATTATTAATAGATATATTTCCATTTCCATTTAACATTTTTAAAATTAATATATTTTATATAGGCGATGTGTGTTTGTTAAAATTATAATTTAAAATAAAATATATAACTATAAACTTACCAGAGAGGGACTAAGAGCTAACAAAAGAATAATTACGTAAAAAAAAATAAAAGGAGGGGTTGGAGCAAGATGGCGGAGGAGTAGGAGACCTGGATTTCATCTCCTCTCAGGAATTCAGCTGGATAGGGATCAAACCATTCTGAACACCTACAAACTCAACAGGAGGTCGAAGAAAAGAAGAGCAACAACTCTCTCATCAGAAAAGCGACCACTTTCTGGAAGGTAGGACGTGTGGAGAAGTGAATCCGAGGCGATATTCGGGAGGATAGGTGGCGGGGGAGGGGCCCCCGTCGGCCGCTTCTGGCAAGTGATAGAACCACGGAGCACAAAATCGGAACTTTTAGAAGTCGGCTCTGCTGAGGGACGTCGCTCCGGGGGCTAAGCGGGGGGTGGAACCCTCCGGGACAGTGTGGTCTCAGGACCCTCGGGGTCACAAAAAGACCGGGGGTGCCTGAGTGCGGCAGGGCTCCCAGGTATCAGAGCGGGAAAGCCGGCTGCAGAGATGGAGCCGAGGTGCGGGCTCTCAGCTCGGGGTTGCCATAAACGGTGATCCGCGGCACAGTCGGGCCACTGCTCCCCCAGCAGGGACCCAACAAGCGGCAGATCCGGGGAGACTCACCTTCCTCCCCCGGGAGGAGCGGCGTGGGAGCGCAATGCAGGGATCTGCTGGGTTTGGAGACTCCGCACGGGGTCGGGTGCCAGATAGAAACGCGTGATCACAGGCCGGGTGAGCACGGAGTGCGGCCGGAGACCAGGGAGACGGGAGTGACTGACTGCTTTTCTATGGGGGCTCACTGAGGAGCGGGGCCCCGAGTTCTCGGCTTCTACAGGGTGGAGATTGGGAGGCTGCCATTTTCACTCTCGGCCTCCAAAGCTGTACGGAAAGCTTGCAGGAAACAAAAGCTCCAGAGAGCAAGCCCGAGCAGATTACTTAGCCCGGACTGGGCAAGGGCGGGGCAATTCCGCCTCCGGGAAAGACATTTGGAAACCACGGCAACAGGCCCCTCCCCAGAAGATCAGCGAGAACAGCCAGCCAAGACCAAGTTTACCGATCAATGAGAACGGCAGAACTCCAGTGCTAGGGGAATACTGCACATAGAATTCATGGCTTTTTTACCATGATTCTTTAGTCTTTCAAAGTTAATTTTTTTTTTTACTGTCTTTTTTCTTTTTTTTTTTTGAATTTTTCTTTTTCCCTTTTTCAACCAACATCTTATCAATCCCTTTTTTAAAAAACATTTTTATTATTCATTTTTAGAGTCATATTCTATCCCTTCATAGTAGTTACCCATATTTTTGGCATATATATATAAGTTGTTCTCTCTTTAAAATTTTGAGATAGTTTCTTCTAACAGATCAAAATATACCCTAAATCCCTAGTGTATGGTTTTTTCTACTCCCCTGCCTGATCACATTCTCTCCCCCCTTTTTTTTTTAAATTCTCTTCTTTCTTTTTTCAAACAACTTCTTATCAATTCCTTTTATACAATTTTTTATAATTTCCATCTTTACAGTCATATTCCATCCCTTCATCATATCAACCCTTATTTTTGTACATATATAGTTTTTCTTTCTTTAAAATCTTGGGAGGCACTTTCTTCTAACAGACCAAAATACACGCAAAATCTAGTGTGTGGCACTGATCTATATACCAGCCTGATCATATTTGATCACATTCTGTTTTTTTTTTTGTTTTGTTCTGTTTTTGTTTGTTTTTATCTTTATCTTTTTCTTTTTTTTTCTTTTTCTTTTTTCTCTCTTTCCCTTTCTTTTCCTGCTGCTTCAGGTTTTTTCTGATTTGTTTAGAGTATATTTTCTGGGGATGTTGTTACCCTGCTAGCATTTTGTTCTCTCATTAATCTATTCTCCTCTGCACAAAATGACAAGATGGAAAAAATCACCTCAAGAAAAAGAACAAGAGGTAGTACTGACTACCAGGGACCTACTCAATATGGACATTAGTACGATGTCAGATCTAGAGTTCAGAATCATCACTTTAAAGATACTAGCTGGGCTTGAAAAAAGCATGGAAGTTAATAGAGAAACCCTTTCTGGAGAAGTAAAAGAACTAAAATCTAACCAAGTAGAAATCAAAAAGGCTATTAATGAGGTGCAATCAAATATGGGGGCGCTAACTGCTAGGATAAATGAGGCAGAAGAGAGAATCAGTGATATAGAAGACCAAATGATGGAAAATAAAGAAGCTGAGAAAAAGAGAGATAAACAACTACTGGATCACGAGGGCAGAATTCAAGAGATAAGTGATACCATAAGATGAAACAACATTAGAATAATTGGGATCCCAGAAGAAGGAGAAAGAGACAGAGGGGCAGAAGGTATAATGGAGCAAATTATAGCAGAGACCTTCCCTAATTTGGGGAAGGAAACAGGCATCAAAATCCAGGAAGCACAGAGAACCCCTCTCAAAATCAATAAAAATAGGTCAACACCCCAACATCTAATAGTAAAACTTACGAGTCTCATAGACAAAGAGAAAATCCTGAAAGCAGCTCGGGAGAAGAGAGATGTAACCTACAATGGTAGAAACATTAGATTGGCAACAGATCTATCCATAGAGACCTGGCAGGCCAGAAAGGACTGGCATGATATATTCAGAGCACTAAATGAGAAAAATATGCAGCCAAGAATACTATATCCAGCTAGGCTGTCATTGAAAATTGAAGGAGAGATAAGAAGCTTCCAGGACAAACAAAAACTAAAGGAATTTGCAAACACAAAACCAGCCTTACAAGAGATATTGAAAAGGGTCCTCTAAGCAAAGAGAGAGCCTAAAAGCAACATAGACCAGAAAGGAACACAGACAATATACAGTAACAGTCACCTTACAGGCAATACAATGGCACTAAATTCCTATCTTTCAATAGTTACCCTGAATGTAAATGGGCTCAATGCCCCAATCAAAAGACACAGGCTATCAGACTGGATTAAAAAACAAGACCCATCGATATGCTGTCTGCAAGAGACTCATTTTAGAACCAAAGACACCCCCAGATTGAAAGTGAAGGGGTGGAAAACCATTTACCATGCTAATGGACACCAAAAGAAAGCTGGGGTGGCAATCCTTATATCAGACAAATTAGATTTTAAACCAAAGACTGTAATAAGAGATGAGGAAGGACACTATATCCTACTTAAAGGGTCTATCCAACAAGAAGATCTAACAATTGTAAATATCTATGCCCCTAACCTGGGAGCAGCCAATTATATAAGGCAATTAATAACAAAAGCAAAGAAACACATCGACAACAATACAATAATAGTGGGGGACTTTAACACCCCCCTCACTGAAATGGACAGATCGTCTAAGCAGAAGATCAACAAGGAAATAAAGACTTTAAATGACACACTGGACCAAATGGACTTCACAGACATATTCAGAACATTCCATCCCAAAGCAACGGAATACACATTCTTCTCTAGTGCCCATGGAACATTCTCCAGAATCGATCACATCCTAGGTCATAAATCAGGTCTCAACTGGTACCAAAAGATTGGAATCATTCCCTGCCTATTTTCAGACCACAATGCTTTGAAACTAGAACTCAATCACAAGAGGAAAGTCAGAAAGAACTCAAATACATGGAGGCTAAAGAGCATCCTACTGAAGAATGAATGGGTCAACCAGGAAATTAAAGAATTAAAAAAATACATGGAAACCAATGAAAATGAAAACACAAGTATTCAAAATCTTTGGGATGCAGCAAGGGCAGTCCTAAGAGGAAAGTATATAGCAATACAAGCCTTTCTCAAGAAGCAAGAAAGGTCTCAAGTACACAACCTAACCCTACACCTAAAGGAGCTGGAGAAAGAACAGCAAATAAAGCCTAAACCCAGCAGGAGAAGAGAAATAAT
>NC_058419.1:115034958-115046320 GCF_002201575.2 Neomonachus schauinslandi
TGGGCTGCAAGGTTGGTTCAACATCCGCAAATCAATCAACGTGATACAATACATTAACAAAAGAAAGAACAAGAATCATATGATCCTCTCAATAGATGCAGAAAAAGCATTTGACAAAGTACAGCATCCTTTCTTGATCAAAACTCTTCAGAGTATAGGCATAGAGGGTACATACCTCAATATCATAAAAGCCATCTATGAAAAACCCACAGCGAATATCATCCTCAATGGGGAAAAACTGAGAGCTTTCCCCCTAAGGTCAGGAACGCGGCAGGGATGTTCACTGTCACCACTGCTATTCAACATAGTATTGGAAGTCCTAGCCACAACAATCAGACAACAAAAAGAAATAAAAGGCATCCCAATCAGCAAAGAAGAAGTCAAACTCTCACTCTTTGCAGATGATATGATACTTTATGTGGAAAACCCCAAAGACTCCACCCCAAAACTGCTAGAACTCATACAGGAATTCAGTAAAGTGGCAGGATATAAAATGAATGCACAGAAATCAGTGGCATTCCTATACACCAACAACAAGACAGAAGAAGGAGAAATTAAGGAGTCGATCCCATTTACAATTGCACCCAAAACCATAAGATACCTAGGAATAAATCTAACCAAAGAGGCAAAGGATCTGTACTCAGAAAACTATAAAATACTCATGAAAGAAATTGAGGAAGACACAAAGAAATGGAAAAACATTTCATGCTCATGGATTGGAAGAACAAATATTGTGAAGATGTCAATGCTACCTAGAGCAATCTACACATTCAATGCAATCCCCATCAAAATACCATCCACTTTTTTCAAAGAAATGGAACAAATCATCCTAAAATTTGTATGGAATCAGAAAAGACCCCGAATAGCCAGAGGAATGTTGAAAAAGAAAAGCAAAGCTGGTGGCCTCACAATTCCAGACTTCCAGCTCTATTACAAAGCTGTCATCATCAAGACAGTATGGTACTGGCACAAAAACAGACACATAGATCAATGGGACAGAATAGAGAGCCCAGAAACGGACCCTCAACTCTATGGTCAACTAATCTTTGACAAAGCAGGAAAGAATGTCCAATGGAAAAAAGACAGTCTCTTCAACAAATGGTGTTGGGAAAATTGGATAGCCACATGCAGAAGAATGAAACTCGACCATTTCCTTACACCACACACAAAAATAGACTCAAAATGGATGAAAGACCTCAATGTGAGACAGGAGTCCATCCAAATCCTAAAGGAGAACACAGGCAGCAACCTATTCGACCTCAGCTGCAGCAACTTCTTCCTAGAAACATCGCCAAAGGCAAGGGACGCAAGGGCAAAAATGAACTATTGGGACTTCATCAAGATAAAAAGCTTTTGCACAGCAAAGGAAACAGTCAACAAAACCAAAAGACAACCGACAGAATGGGAGAAGATATTTGCAAATGACCTATCAGGTAAAGGGCTAGTATCCAAAATCTATAAAGAACTTCTGAAACTCAACACCCAAGGAACAAATGATCCAATTAAGAAATGGGCAGAAGACATGAACAGACATTTTTCCAAACAAGACATCCAAATGGCCAACAGACACATGAAAAAGTGCTCAACATCGCTTGGCATCAGGGAAATCCAAATCAAAACCTCAATGAGATACCACCTCACACCAGTCAGAATGGCTAAAATTAACAAGTCAGGAAATGACAGATGTTGGCGGGATGCGGAGAAAGGGGAACCCTCCTACACTGTTGGTGGGAATCCAAGCTGGTGCAGCCACTCTGGAAAACAGTATGGAGGTTCCTCAAAAAGTTGAAAATAGAGCTACCATATGGTCCAGCAATTGCACTACTGGGTATTTACCCCAAAGATACAAAAGTAGGGATCTGAAAGGGTACGTGCACCCTGATTTTTATAGCAGCAATGCCCACAATAGCCAAACTGTGGAAAGCGCCAAGATGTCCACTGACAGATGAATGGATAAAGAAAAGGTGGTATATATACACAATGGAATGTTATGCAGCCATCAAAAGGAATGAGATCTTGCCATTTGCAACGACGTGGATGGAACTGGAGGGTATTATGCTGAGTGAAATAAGTCAAACAGAGAAAGACATGTATCATATGACCTCATTGATATGAGGGATTCTTAACCTCAGGAAACAAACTGAGGGTTGCTGGAGTGGGGGGTGGGGTGGGAGGGATGGGGTGACTGGGTGATAGACACTGGGGAGGGTATGTGGTCTGGTAAGCGCTGTGAATTGTGCAAGACTGTTGAATCTCAGATCTGTACCTCTGAAACAAATAATGCAATATATGTTAAGAAAAAAAAAAAAGAAGAAGGTAGCAGGAGGGGAAGAATGAAGGGGGGGAAATCGGAGGGGGAGACGAACCATGAGAGATGATGGACTCTGAGAAACAAACTGAGGGTTCTAGAGGGGAGGGGGGTGGGAGGATGGGTTAGCCTGGTGATGGGTATTAAAGAGGGCACGTTCTGCATGGAGCACTGGGTGTTATGCACAAACAATGAATCATGGAACACTACATCTAAAACTAATGATGTAATGTATGGGGATTAACATAACAATAAAAAATTAAAAAAAAAAGGAAATGTCAAAAAAGCATTTAAAAAGTAAATACCATGGAAAGATTATAATCAAACATTTGTTTTTTTATTAAATGGAAAAGAGTTTATATAAGATAAAGCTCCAAGATGGGTGTTTAAAAAACAAAAGTACATGCTCTGTGTAAGAAAAAACTATAATAAAATTATATGCTGAATGTAAGACAGCAATGTATACCAAAGAATCAGAATGATTATAAATAAAAGAATGTGGGGAAATATATTAGGCAAATACAAAGCAAATAGGGTTTCATTAGAGATTGAAGAGCATTTAGTAGGACAAAAAGGGTCATTTTAAAACAATGAAAGGTAAAATCCACAACAAAGATGTAACTGTCAGAAGCGATTATATCCCAATTCACGTAATAAGAAATATGACAAAAAATGTTTTGCAAGAAATGGGATAATAGTGGAAGAGTATAACCTCTCTGTCGACAGATCAAGTACATAAAAATAAATTTAAGGGCAGATAACTCTCCTTACTGATTCTTCCTGTCTTTCTTAGTAACAGAACCCCCTGATTATTGGGAACAAGAATGTGCCCAGACTCTCAAATACATTGTATTTTTCAGCATTCCTTGAAGATGAGGGAGGCTCAATGAGAGATAAGCAGAAATTGTCGGGTCAGCTTTCCTGGAAAGTTTGTTTTTTCCTATTGTGGTAAGAGCACTGAACATGACATCTATCCTCTTAACATTTCAGTGTACGTTATTGTTGACTACAGATACAATGTTGTACAGCAGATCTCTAGAGCTTATTCATCTCCCTTAACTGAAATTTTATGTCTCTTGATTAATGACTCCCCATTCCCTTGACCCCCAATTCCTGGCAACCGTCATTCCAGTCTTTGAGGTTATGAAATGGAGTGTTTTAGATTCCTCCTATAAATGGAATCCCGCAGGACTTGTCTTTCCATGTCTGGCTTATTTTCACTTGCCACAATGTTTTCATTATGTTGCACAGTGCAGAATTTCCTTCTTTTTGAAGGCTGTTTGAGCAAACATGAGTCACAGTGAAATTGTTGGGGGGAACCCCACCAACAGGAGCTAAGGGAAAGGCTTTTACAGAGCAAATGCAGAAGCAAAGCATACACACACATGTATATATTTTTTAAAGTAAACTCTACCCACAACGTGGGGCCCAAGCTCACAACCCCAATATCAAGAGTCGTATGCTGTACCTACTGAGCCAGCCAGGTACCAAGGAGAATATTTGATTGGCTGTAGCTTAAGTGGTTACCTTATTTGGGAAAGCCTAGTTGGCTGTTTGTAATTGGGGATTCTTCAGTTTTGATTTCTTTTTTTTTTTTTTTAAGATTTTTTTTTTTATGGGATGCCTGGGTGGCTCAGTCAGTTAAGCGGCTGCCTTCGGCCCGGGTCATGATCCCAGGGTCCTGGGATCGAGTCCCGCATCAGACTCCTTGCTCAGCAGGGAGCCTGCTTCTCCCTCTCTCTCCCTCTGCTTGTGCTCTCTCTGTCAAATAAATAAAATCTTTAAAAAAAAAAAAAAGATTTTTTTTTATTTATTCATTTGAGACACAGAGATAGAGAGAGAGAGAGCATGAGCAGGGGGAGAGGCAGAGGGAGAAGCAGGCTCCCCGCTGAGCCAGGAGCCTGATGTGGGGCTCGATCCCAGGACCCTGGGATCATGACCTGAGCTGAAGGCAGACGCTTAACCATCTGAGCCACCCAGGCGCCCTAGATTTCTTTTTTTTTTTTTTAAGATTTTATTTATTTATTTGACAGTTATTTTTTATTTTTTAAAATAATCTGTACACCCAAAGTGGGGCTTGAATTTACAATCCCAAGATCAAAAGTCGGTATGCTCCACTGAGCCAGCCAGGCGCCCCTCCCTGTTTAATTACTTTAACAAAGCCGAATGGTTTTTTCTTGCGTGTACATATCACATTTTCCTTATCCAGTCGTCTGTTGATGGACATTTAGTTTGTTTCTACATCTTAGAAACATCTTATTACAGATAGTGCTACAATGAACATGGGAGTATTCAATCTCTTTGAGATCCTGATGTCCGTTCTTTTGAATATATACCCAGAAGTGAGGTTGCTGGATCCTATGGCAGTTCTATTTTTAATTAATTGAGGAACCTCTGTGTTGTTTTCCATAGTGGCTGCACCATTTTGCATTCCCACCAAGTGTGCACAGGTTCCAATTTCCCGGTTTTTTTTTTTTTTTTTTTTAAAGGGAACTGACTCAGATGGGAGGCTAGTGGCCTTTTCTCATCCTGTTTTTCTTTCTTGAACTATTAGGTATTTTCTTCTTTGACCTTTCAATATAGTAATTGTAATTTATAATTGTTGATACCCAAATATTGAAAAAAATTCTTGAATTTCTAGAATGAAAACTAGTTAAGATGTGCTATTCACATGTTGGTAGATTTTTTTTTAGGATATGTAATATTTTTACATCACATTTGAAGCGATTTAGCTATAGTTTTCTACTGCTTTCTTTATCAGCTTTTGGTATTGTTATTTTATCTTTATCTGATAAATGCAGTCTGATGTTACCTTGAGAAATTTCCCTTCCCCCATGCCATAAGATTCTTAGAAAGTCTCTTTATCATGGCTCTCCACCTTTTTCTCCCTTAGCAACATGGGAGAAAAGATAATAAATACAGAAGGCAAAGTGAAGCAGAGATGAGTAGAGTGAGAAATTATTAGAGATCAATCCTTGATATTTCAGCCTGAGTATCTAATCATTCTTGATCTACCCATTACATTTTCAGTTATATTAGCCAACAGATTCCCCATTTTGCATAATTAATTTGAATTTGGTTTTACCACCTGTGGTCAAAGAATCCTGATCTATGGCCTCAATGTACATTGATTGGAACTGATTAAAAATATTATGGCAGATAAATGCAATAAAGGAGTGTTTAGCCTTTAGAAAACATGTTATAAATCTATATTGATATGGGAAGATGTTCATGATGTATTATTGAGTGGGAATAATCAGTCCTTGTAGTATGATTCCATTTAAGTAAAATAACATAGATACATATATATGTGTGTGCATATGTGTATATGTATGTAATTTATAATTCTCATAGAATATTAAAGAACTCAGAAAAAAAGCTGACAAGTTTGGTGAAGCAAGTCAGAAATGGGCTGTTGAGTTTTTTTTTCTTCCCTGTGGTTTTATTGAAGACTGAGTAATGCGAACTTGAGGAACTGAACTCAGGTGATAAATGGTAAACAAAAAATGAAAGTGGTCCTATAACTGGATTTGCTGTTGGCCTATGAAAGGAGAGCTACATTGCTCAGGTGTGAGCTCAGCCCACCTCTCTGCCTCTCTGAACAGAAATTGAAAGGGTGAGATGCAGAGCAAAAAGGAGGAAATCCACCAAATGAGACAGGTCATGAGTACAGTTCTCTGGTCGCCACAGGAGGTAGGCTCATAGGACGTGATAGGATGCCTTTAAGCTGATGCCAGGAAGCAGATTTCAAACAAGTTTGGCATGGGTTTCTTAAGAGTCCAGCAGGCCCAGGGTCAGTCAGTGGATGTGCTCATATTCTCACGCTTGATGCTGAATAGACTTTTCCATTAGCAGGTGTCCTCTGACTTCCGTTGAGGCCATATGGTTGGACCACATCTTTGTGGTGGAATAAGTGTTTGTGCCTACATAGCATGTCAGTTCTTCTTGTGATCAGCAATTCTTCTCTTTCTGAAACCTAGGGTCAGCATTAGACATGCTCCTCATGGTGGGAGGTGTCATATGCCATGTGGAGGCTGGGAGCAAGGCTGAGAACTACCCTCCTGAGGGACTCTAAAGATGGGTCTTCATTTGGGTACTGCTATCAAATGATTCTTTTTTTTTTTAATGTTCTTTGGATTATCACTAGCTTTACAGGGAAGTCTTGGGAAAAGGCCTAGCCTGGTTTGTGATATGCTGATGAGAGATCTGGAACAGGGTATGTTCCTCACTTGTGAGGAGGAGGGTGATGGGATGATAGTGTTCCTTTGTGGGAAGTTAGGAAGCAGCAGTGGTCACCCAGCAAGAATAGCCGTGCCCTGCAGAGCCAAGATCCAACTCACAGTACTCCGTAAGAGGGGAGGCAGCAGGTTGGCCATGTGACAGGGGTGCTGGAGGAGAGTGGACTCCCCATCATGTATGAGGTGCTCCCGGGAACCTCTGATAAGACTGGTGAAGGACCCTTGGCAATAAAGATATATAGGTGCATGACCTCAATAATTCCACATAGGTGTAAGTGTGTGTGTGTGTGTGTGTGTGTGTGTGTAGACCATGAGAGACAAAGTGGAGGGGAAATTGAGAGTGAGCAATTTGGAAGGATGTCTAAATGTTCCAAATAATTGTGTGGTATGACTTCAACTGATCTGTAATTTCCTTGTGCTTTTCTGATTCTTTGACTTCTCTTTCTAAATAATGAGGTCACTAAAATATGTTGACATGGGCTGAAAAAGGAGCCAAATTCCTGGGTTACCTGATTTATAGCAGCACTTAGTAGGAATTACATTTGTTCCTTTGTGTCTAATTTTGGAATAGACACCACTTTGGAAAATATTCCTCACAATGTGGAAAGACCAGTGGGCTCTTTTATAACACAGAGGTTCAGATTTTTCTCCTTCCTAGTCAATAGCTACATGACCTCAGAGAAGTTTCATTACTTCCCGAAACAATTTCTGTTACCAGTGAAACAGAAAGGTAATTTCTACCCTATGGAGTGGTAGTAAGGTGTAGTTGAATTGTATACACATGCTGTGAATTATTACAAAAATTTGAGGTTTTTTTAGTGTTATTGTTGTTACTTGCACTGGAATTGTGATGATGTCGAATTTCAGGGAAATAATTTGCTTTCCTATTTGGACACCTGGCTGCTAAAAATGATGAAAAGGCTTAATACAGGCTGTCAAAAGAACACAAATAAAAGTTGGGTCAAAAAAGAGGAATTGAATTTGTGAACTGGAATTTAATATGTAATGCATGAAATGCCTTACAGAGATGACTTAGAGCACTCAATAAAGGACTGTTGGTTGATTTGATTTAGAACAGCAAAATCCATGAAAATAAACACTGACCCATCTACCCAGGAAGGGCTTTGCAAATCAAATAGCTTTTGGTCAACAGGCCTGATGACAATATGAGAAATTCAATTTAGTTCACATCTATTTTCATATATTGGATTGGAATATTGCAGCTTTTTTGTAGGAATCTGTGGCAGAAATTGAGTGTTTCAGCTGCAAGTTGAAAGTATGAGACAGTTTAGTGTGCAAAGAAATATAAGTTGTATCACTGCTTAGGAATATGATGTGGGGCATAAATTGTATATGTGGGTGAGATGTTAATAAAATACCGTGAGCCAAAATACATTTATTCTGGTCAAATGTTCTAAAAACTATTTGCAAGGCTCTTTTTAAAATATGGCAGGCTACAGAACCCCTATAGCCCAATAAAAGGACAGAGCTCAATAAAAAAGTGGGCAAAAGACTTAAACAGACACTTTACTAAGGATACTATACGAGCAGTCAATAAGCACATGAAAAAGTGTTCAACATCATAAGTCAACAGGAAAGTGCAAATTAAATGCAAAATAAAATGTGTGAGATGCTCCCTGGAACCTCTGCTATGGTTCCAGGGAATACCACTACCCGCCAGAATGGCTAACGGTAAAATCATTGACCCTACCATGTGTGGCAAGGGTGCAAAGGAATTGAATTCCCTCGTACACTACTGCTGGCAATGTGAAATGGTACAGGGTGCTTGGGAGAACAGTTTAGTTTTCTGATACAGTTACACACCCACTGGAGCGCTGGGTGGCTCAGTAGGTTATGCGTCCGACTCTTGATTTCCATTTAGGTCATGATCTCAGGGTCGTGAGCCCCACGTCAGGCTCCATGCTGGTGTGGAGCCTGCTTAAGATTCTCCCTCTCCCTCTGCCCACCCCCCACCTCCGTGCTCGCTTGCTCTCTCTTTCCTTCTCTAGAAAACAAAATAAAACACACCCCCCCCAAACACACACCTACTTTTGTCTTAGCAATTCCACTTCTAGATACTTACCTGTAAGGAATGAAAATGCATATTCAACAAAGTGGAGCTGAACAAGCTCTGGCTCAGGGTTGTGTCCCCGGGGGTGCAGTTAGTACGTTCAGTCTTCTTTCTGAGCTCCACCTCATTTCACACAGATTTGTGGGATTAGGTGATTGCTAAAGTTCCCTAAAGTTCTACTTTCTAGGATTCCATGAAATACTGCCTTGTGACGCGACTCTTATCTCAGAAGCATTGGAAGCTCTGTCCACCTGCTGCCAGTGTAAGGGCTCAGATGGTAAGTTGTCCCAAACATTTGGTAGCTCTTCAGGTATTGTCCCCTTTTCAGAGGAAAGCTCCTGATCCCCTCCTGATCAGGGCTTAAAGAGAACAATGATAGAAATGTGTTAGCATATTTTAAAGTCGCTCTGATCATGTGTCTGAATACATTAACAAACCCATTCATTAACAAGTATTTATTGAACACCTGCTACATACCAGGCAATGTGTTAAGAAATGGCTCTCAGGGGCTATATAGCCATGAATAATACACATTTTTTCTTTCCCCACAGAGATGACCATCTGATTAGAATATAGACAAAAACAGCATGATATATGATGCTAACACATATGTCACAGGTGAGGTACATACAAAGGGCACCCACGAACCTGAAGGACATGAGGGATTTGTTCTCACCAGGGGAAGGAGTGCATCAAAGAATTTTTCATGGAGAACATGGTATGGGAGCTGTACATTAAGACATGAATGAGTTTTTACCACATAGAATTGGTGGGAAAAGAACAGGCATGGTGATAATGACAGTCCATGGTATATTCTGGAATGATGAAAAACCAGATGACTTAGATGGAAGATGGCTGGAGCATGGTAGTGGGAGAAGAGATTTGGGTCAGATAACAAAAGGCTTGGTATGTTAGACAAAGATGTTTGGATTTTATCTTGTGGATATTTAGGACACCTCCTGGTATTGACAACATTCCTAAGGACAATTTACCTAGATCAGGGGTCAGCAAACTATAGCTTGCAGGTCAGATCTGGCCTGTGGCCTATTTTTGTATAGCCTGCAGGCTAAGAATGATTTTTTACATTTTTAAATGGTTGAAAAAAATCAAAAGAATATTTCATGACAAGTGAAAATTATTTGAAATTTACATTTCAGTGTCCATAAATACAGCTTTATTGGAACACATTTCAGTGTCCATAAATGCAGTGCCCATAAATACAGGCATACTAATTTATTTATGTGTTGTCTATGACTACTTTCATGCTACAACAGCAAAGTTGAATAGTTCTGACAGAGGCACTGTGACCTGCAAGCCTGAAATATTTACTATCTGGTTCTTTACAGAAACAGTTTGCCAGCCCCTGGCCTAGATAATAAAAATCTGAAACCTGTTTAAGAACTTTGTTTTTAATGGGGCGCCTGGGTGGCTCAGTCGGTTAAGCATCCAACTCTTGATTTTGATTCAGGTCATGATCTCATGGTCATGATCTCAGGGTCCTGAGATCGGGCCCCACATCGGGCTCCACACTGGGCATGGAGCCTGCTTAAGATTCTCTCTCTCCCTCTATCCCTGCCCACCAACCCCCACCCCCGTGCATGTGCGTGCACTCTCTCTCTCTCTCTCTCTCAAAAAAAAAAAAAAGATTTCTTTGTTTTTATTGATCACTTAAGGTGGAAAAAAACCCCACCACTCTTTAGCCATCTGACCCCTTTTTACTTTCTACTCATTCACATTTCGTGAGGACCCAGTACACTGTATTAAAAATTCTTTAGAGCCCAAATCGTGATACTCCATGACAAGTTTTTCCTAAGACTAACATTTCAAAAAGAAGACCCTATAAATAACCTATACTGGAGAAAAATACTGGAGTAAGTATAATACATGGTATTATACAGATTATACAGATACAGTATTATACAGATTACACAGATATACTTGTATATCTGTGACTTACCAGTCATAAAACATAGAGGTTGCATGTATGAGCATGAAGATAAATTTATCCAAGAATGGAGCAGTGATGTGTGGTATAGAGTGTTTCCCTCCTGGCTTTTCAACACAGACTGTCTCTTTCATAGCCAATGCTTATAAAATTTAGTGGCAGCCAGGTGCAGGTTATTATTTGAAGAAGTTATTTTGCTTCTGGGAAATGAAGGGTTTGGAATAATAAGAGGTTGTGGGCTCGTCATTTAAATGACCCCGTTATGAAATAAGGGACTAAGTTTGCCACTTAGGCTGGCTTGCTACAGCATCTCAAGAAAAACTGAAGGGGTTTCTTTATCTTCTAGATAGAAACAAGTCAGAGAAAAACCTAAATATCACTAAAAGGCTCTTAGGGCTGGGCCTTCTCTTTTATTCTTTTCCCTTCCTCTACCACCTTGCAACAACATCATTGTCATCATTATAGCTGTTGTTTTTTGAACATACTAGAAGCTTTATAGTCATGATTACTTTTAGTCTGATCAAGGGTTTCACAAGCTGAGTATATCTTAGATGAGGGAGCTGAAGCTTAGAACCTTCACTTGACTGACACAGCAGAGCTGGTAAGTGGCGGGGCTGAATTTGAACTTTGGACTACCAACGCCAGAGTCTATGTGGTCTTCTCACTACCACACTGCCTCTTCATCCATGGGGACACACATAAAGATGAGTGAGTATTTTTTTTTAAAAGATTTTATTTATTTATTTATTTGAGAGAGAGAGAGAGAGAGAGAGAGAGAGAGAGAGAGAGAGAGAGAGAGA